>NC_091700.1:3343333-3646363 GCF_041296265.1 Equus caballus | reverse complement strand
TGAGACGTACCAGAACCACGTGCCGTGCACGCCGGAACCACCTACCGGAAAGACCGGAATCAACTTTTGGGCATGCCGGAACCACCAGTCAGATGTGCCAGAAACACGTGCCGGAGACGCCGGAAGCACCTGCCGAGCACGTCGCAACCACCTGCTCAACTCGCCTGAACCACCTGCCGGACACGCCAAAATCACCTGCCCGCTACACCAGCACCACTTCGGGGACAAGCCGGAATCACGTGAGGGGCATGCCGGCACAGCCTCTCAGACTGAACCTCGTGCCGGACACCACAGAACCACCTGCCGGACAGACCGGAACCACCTGCCGGACACGCCGGAACCACCGGCTCGACCCGCCGGAACGACCGCTGGACGTGCAAACTCACCTGCCGGCTACGCCGGAAACACTTGGCGAACACTCGGAATCACCTTCCGGGCGTGCCGGAACCACCTCTCAGATATGCCAGAACCACGTGCCAATGACCCCGGAAGCACCTGCCGAGCACGCCGGAACCACCTGCTCGACTCGCCAGAACCACCTGCCGGACACGCAAACATCACCTGCCGGCTATGCCACAACCAGTTGGGGAACACTTCGGAATCACCTGCCGGGCTTGCTGGAACCACCTGCCGGTCATGCCAAAATCACCTGCCAACTACTCCAGTACCACTTGGCGGACACTGTGGAAACACCTGTCGGGCCGGCCGGAACCACATCTCAGACGTGCCAGAACCATGTGCATGAGATGCTGGAACCACACCCCGAACAGACGGAAAACACCTGCCAGACCCGTCTGAACAACCTGCCGAGCACGCCGGAGCCACCTGCTCGACTCGCCGGAACCACCTACCTGACATGCCCAAATCACCAGCCGGGTATGCCAGAACCACTTGGCGGACACTCCAGACTCATCTGCCGGACATGCCGGAACCAGCTCTCAGACACAGCAGAACCACGTGCCGGAGACGCCGGAAGCACCTGCCGAGCATGCCGGAGCCACCTGCTCGACTCGCCAGAACCACCTGCCGGACACGCCAAAATCACCTGCCGGGTACGCCAGAACCCCCCGGCGGACACTGCGAAATCACCTGTCGCGCATGCCGGAACCACCTCTCAGACGTGCCGGAAGCACGTGCCGGACACGCCGGAATCACCTACCGGACAGACCGGAACCACCTGCCGAGCACGCCGGAGCCACCTGTTCGACTCGCTGGAACCACCTGCCGGACAGGCCAATATCAACTGCTGGCTATGCCAGAACCACCTGGGGGACGGTCCGGAATCACCTGCCCGCCATGGCGTAACCACCTCTCAGACGTACCAGAACTACCTGCCCGAGAAGCTGGAAACACGTCCTGGACAGTCTGGAACCACCTGCCGGCCAAGCCTGAACCACCTGCCAAGCACAACGGAACAACCTGCCAGACATGCCAAAATCACCTGCGTGTTATGTCAGAACCACTTGGAGGACTCTCTGGGATGACCTGCCGGGCATGCCGGAACCACCTCTCAGACTTGCCAGAACCATGTGGCGGACAGTCCGGAATCACCTGTTGGGCATGCGCAACCACCTCTGAGATGTACCAGAACCACATGCCGTGCAGGCTGGAACCACCTACCGGACAGACCGGAATCATCTTTCGGGCATGCCGGAACCACCTGTCAGATGTGCCAGAAACACGTGCCGGAGACGCCGGAAGCACCTGCCGAGCACGTCGCAACCACCTGCTCAACTCGCCTGAACCACCTGCCGGACACGCCAAAATCACCTGCCCGCTACACCAGCACCTCTTCGGGGACAAGCCGGAATCACGTGAGGGGCATGCCGGCACAGCCTCTCAGACTGAACCTCGTGCCGGACACCACAGAACCACCTGCCGGACAGACCGGAACCACCTGCCGGACACGCCGGAACCACCGGCTCGACCCGCCGGAACGACCGCTGGACATGCAAAATCACCTGCCGGCTACGCCGGAAACACTTGGCGAACATTCAGGAATCACCTGCCGGGCATGCCGGAACCACCTCTCAGATATGCCAGGACCACGCGCCAATGACCCCGGAAGCACCTGCCGAGCACGCCGGAACCACCTGCTCGACTCGCCAGAAACACCTGCCGGACACGACAAAATAACCTGCCGGGTATGCCAGAACCACCTGGCGGACACTACGGAATCACCTGCCGCGCATGCCGGAACCACCTCTCAGACGTGCCGGAAGCACGTGCCGGACACGCCGGAAACACCTACCGGACAGTCCGGAACCACCTGCCAAGAACGCCGGAGCCACCTGTTCGACTCGCTGGAACCACCTGCCGGACAGGCCAATATCAACTGCTGGCTATGCCAGAACCACCTGGGGGACAGTCCGGGATCACCTGCCAGCCATGGCGGAACCACCTCTCAGACGTTCCAGAACCACCTAACAGAGAAGCTGGAAACACGTCCTGGACAGACTGGAACCACGTGACGGCCATGCCTGAACCACCTGCCGAGCACGGCGGAACCACCTGCCGGACACGCCAAAATCACCTGCGGGCTACGCCAGAACCACTTGGACGACTCTCCGAAATGACCTGCCGGGCATGTTGGAACCACCTATCAGACGTGTCAGAAGCACGTGTCGGACAGTCCGGAATCACCTGTTGTGCATACGCAACCACCTCTGAGACGTACCAGAACCACGTGCCGTGCACGCCGGAACCACCTACCGGACAGACCGGAATCAACATTTGGGCATGCCGGAACCACCAGTCAGATGTGCCAGAAACACGTGCCGGAGACGCCGGAAGCACCTGCCGAGCACGTCGCATCCACCTGCTCAACTCGCCTGAACCACCTGCCGGACACGCCAAAATCACCTGCCCGCTACACCAGCACCACTTCGGGGACAAGCCAGAATCACGTGAGGGGCATGCCGACACAGCCTCTCAGACTGAACCTCGTGCCGGACACCACAGAACCACCTGCCGGACAGACCGGAACCACCTGCCGGACACGCCGGAACCACCGGCTCGACCCGCCGGAACGACCGCTGGACATGCAAAATCACCTGCCGGCTACGCCGGAAACACTTGGCGAACATTCAGGAATCACCTGCCGGGCATGCCGGAACCACGTCTCAGATATGCCAGAACCACGCGCCAATGACCCCAGAAGCACCTGCCGAGCACGCCGGAACCACCTGCTCGACTCGCCAGAACCACCTGCCGGACACGCAAAAATCAACTGCCGGCTACACCACAACCAGTTGGGGAACACTTCGGAATCACCTGCCGGGCTTGCTGGAACCACCTGCCGGTCATGCCAAAATCACCTGCCAACTACGCCAGTACCACTTGGCGGACACTGTGGAAACACCTGTCGGGCCGGCCGGAACCACATCTCAGACGTGCCAGAACCATGTGCATGAGATGCTGGAACCACACACCGAACAGACGGAAAACACCGGCCAGACCCGTCTGAACAACCTGCCGAGCACGCCGGAGCCACCTGCTCGACTCGCCAGAACCACCTACCTGACATGGCCAAACCACCAGCCGGGTATGCCAGAACCACATGGCGGACACTCCGGAATCATCTGCCGGACATGCCGGAACCAGCTCTCAGACACACCAGAAACATGTGCCGGAGACGCCGGAAGCACCTGCCGAGCATGCCGGAGCCACCTGCTCGACTCGCCAGAAACACCTGCCGGACACGCCAAAATCACCTGCTGGGTACGCCAGAACCACCAGGCGGACACTCCGAAACCACCTGTCGCGCATGCCGGAACCACCTCTCAGATGTGCCGGAAGCACGTGCCGGACACGCCGGAATCACCTACCGGACAGACCGGAACCACCTGCCGAGCACGCCGGAGCCACCTGTTCGACTCTCTGGAACCACCTGCCGGACAGGCCAATATCAACTGCTGGCTATGCCAGAACCACCTGGGGGACGGTCCGGAATCAACTGCCAGCCATGGCGGAACCACCTCTCAGACGTACCAGAACCACCTGCCGGAGAAGCTGGAAACATGTCCTGGACAGTCTGGAACCACCTGCCGGCCAAGCCTGAACCACCTGCCAAGCACAACGGAACAACCTGCCAGACACGCCAAAATCACCTGCGTGTTATGCCAGAACCACTTGGAGGACTCTCTGGGATGACCTGCCGGGCATGCCGGAACCACCTCTCAGACGTGCCAGAACCATGTGGCGGACAGTCCGGAATCACCTGTTGGGCATGCGCAACCACCTCTGAGACGTACCAGAACCACATGCCGTGCAGGCTGGAACCACCTACCGGACAGTCCGGAATCACATTTCGGGCATGCAGGAACCACCTGTCAGATGTGCCAGAAACAGGTGCCGGAGACGCCGGAAGCACCTGCCAAGCACGTTGGAACCACCTGCTCAACTCGCCTGAACCACCTGCCGGACATGCCAAAATCACCTGCCGACTATGCCAGAACCACTTGGCGAACACTCCGGAATCACTTGCCGGGCATGCAGGAACCACCTCTCAGACATGCCAGAACCCCGTGCCAATGACCCCGGAAGCACCAGCCGAGCACGCCGGAACCACCTGCTCGACTCACAAGAATCACCTGCCGATCACGCAAAAATCACCTGCCGGCTACGCCACAACCAGTTGGTGAACACTTTGGAATCACCTGCCAGGCTTGCTGGAACCACCTGCCAGTCATGCCAAAATCACCTGCCAACTACGCCAGAACCGCTTGGCGGACACTGCGGAAACACCTGTCGGGCCGGCTGGAACCACATCTCAGACGTGCCAGAAACGTGTTCATGAGATGCTGGAACCACACCCCGAAGAGATGGATACCACCTGCCAGAACCGCCTGAACCACCTGCTGAGAACGCCGGAACCACCTGCTCGACTCACCGGTACCACCTCCCTGACACGCCAAAATCACCTGCTGGGTATGCCAGAACCACTTGGCAGACAATCCGGAATCATCTGCCGGAGATGCCGGAACCAGCTCTCAGACACACCAGAACCAAGTGCCGGAGACGCCGGAAGCACCTGCCGAGCATGCCGGAGCCACCTGCTCGACTCGCCAGAAACACCTGCTGGACACGCCAAAATCACCTGCCGGGTATGCCAGAACCACCTGGCGGACACTACGGTATCACCTGCCGCGCATGCCGGAACCACCTCTCAGACGTGCCGGAAGCACGTGCCAGACACGCCGGAAACACCTACCGGACAGACCGGAACCACCTGCTAAGAACGCCGGAGCCACCTGTTCGACTCGCTGGAACCACCTGCCGCACAGGCCAATATCAACTCCTGGCTATGCCAGAAACACCTGGGGGACCGTCCGGGATCACCTGCCAGCCATGGCGGAACTACCTCTCAGACGTACCAGAACCACCTGCCGGAGAAGCTGGAAACACGTCCTGGACAGACTGGAACCACGTGACGGCCATGCCTGAACCACCTGCCGAGCACGGCGGAACCACCTGCCGGACACGCCAAAATCACCTGCGGGCTACGCCAGAACCACTTGGATGACTCTCCGAAATGACCTGCCGGGCATGTTGGAACCACCTCTCAGACGTGCCAGAAGCACGTGGCGGACAGTCCGGAATCACCTGTTGGGCATACGCAACCACCTCTGACACGTACCAGAAACACGTGCCGTGCACGCCGGAACCACCTACCGGACAGACCAGAATCAACTGTTGGGCATGCCGGAACCACCAGTCAGATGTGCCAGAAACACGTGCCGGAGACGCCGGAAGCACCTGCCGAGCACGTCGCAACCACCTGCTCAAATCGCCTGAACCACCTGCCGGACACGCCAAAATCACCTGCCCGCTACACCAGCACCACTTCGGGGACAAGCCGGAATCACGTGAGGGGCATGCCGGCACAGCCTCTCAGACTGAACCTCGTGCAGGACACCACAGAACCACCTGCCGGACAGACCGGAACCACCTGCCGGACACGCCGGAACCACCGGCTCGACCCGCCGGAACGACCGCTGGACATGCAAAATCACCTGCCGGCTACGCCGGAAACACTTGGCGAACATTCAGGAATCACCTGCCGGGCATGCCGGAACCACCTCTCAGATATGCCAGGACCACGCGCCTATGACCCCGGAAGCACCTGCCGAGCACGCCGGAACCACCTGCTCGACTCGCCAGAACCACCTGCCGGACACGCAAAAATCACCTGCCGGCTACACCACAACCAGTTGGGGAACACTTCGGAATCACCTGCCGGGCTTGCTGGAACCACCTGCCGGTCATGCCAAAATCACCTGCCAACTACGCCAGTACCACTTGGCGGACACTGTGGAAACACCTGTCGGGCCGGCCGGAACCACATCTCAGACGTGCCAGAACCATGTGCATGAGATGCTGGAACCACACACCGAACAGACGGAAAACACCGGCCAGACCCGTCTGAACAACCTGCCGAGCACGCCGGAGCCACCTGCTCGACTCGCCAGAACCACCTACCTGACATGGCCAAATCACCAGCCGGGTATGCCAGAACCACTTGGCGGACACTCCGGAATCATCTGCCGGACATGCCGGAACCAGCTCTCAGACACACCAGAAACATGTGCCGGAGACGCCGGAAGCACCTGCCGAGCATGCCGGAGCCACCTGCTCGACTCGCCAGAAACACCTGCCGGACACGCCAAAATCTCCTGCTGGGTACGCCAGAACCACCAGGCGGACACTCCGAAACCACCTGTCGCGCATGCCGGAACCACCTCTCAGATGTGCCGGAAGCACGTGCCGGACACGCAGGAATCACCTACCGGACAGACCGGAACCACCTGCCGAGCACGCCGGAGCCACCTGTTCGACTCGCTGGAACCACCTGCCGGACAGGCCAATATCAACTGCTGGCTATGCCAGAACCACCTGGGGGACGGTCCGGAATCACCTGCCAGCCATGGCGGAACCACCTCTCATACGTACCAGAACCACCTGCCGGAGAAGCTGGAAACATGTCCTGGACAGTCTGGAACCACCTGCCGGCCAAGCCTGAACCACCTGCCAAGCACAACGGAACAACCTGCCAGACACGCCAAAATCACCTGCGTGTTATGCCAGAACCACTTGGAGGACTCTCTGGGATGACCTGCCGGGCATGCCGGAACCACCTCTCAGACGTGCCAGAACCATGTGGCGGACAGTCCGGAATCACCTGTTGGGCATGCGCAACCACCTCTGCGACGTACCAGAACCACATGCCGTGCAGGCTGGAACCACCTACCGGACAGTCCGGAATCACATTTCGGGCATGCCGGAACCACCTGTCAGATGTGCCAGAAACACGTGCCGGAGACGCCGGAAGCACCTGCCAAGCACGTTGGAACCACCTGCTCAACTCGCCTGAACCACCTGCCGGACATGCCAAAATCACCTGCCGACTATGCCAGAACCACTTGGCGAACACTCCGGAATCACTTGCCGGGCATGCAGGAACCACCTCTCAGACATGCCAGAACCCCGTGCCAATGACCCTGGAAGCACCAGCCGAGCACGCCAGAACCACCTGCTCGACTTTCCAGAACCACCTGCCGATCACGCAAAAATCACCTGCCGGCTACGCCACAACCAGTTGGTGAACACTTTGGAATCACCTGCCAGGCTTGCTGGAACCACCTGCCAGTCATGCCAAAATCACCTGCCAACTACGCCAGAACCGCTTGGCGGACACTGCGGAAACACCTGTCGGGCCGGCTGGAACCACATCTCAGACGTGCCAGAAACGTGTTCATGAGATGCTGGAACCACACCCCGAACAGACGGATACCACCTGCCAGAACCGCCTGAACCACCTGCTGAGCACGCCGGAACCACCTGCTCGACTCACCGGTACCACCTCCCTGACACGCCAAAATCACCTGCTGGGTATGCCAGAACCACTTGGCAGACAATCCGGAATCATCTGCCGGACATGCCGGAACCAGCTCTCAGACACACCAGAACCAAGTGCCGGAGACGCCGGAAGCACCTGCCGAGCATGCCGGAGCCACCTGCTCGACTCGCCAGAAACACCTGCTGGACACGCCAAAATCACCTGCCGGGTATGCCAGAACCACCTGGCGGACACTACGGTATCACCTGCCGCGCATGCCGGAACCACCTCTCAGACGTGCCGGAAGCACGTGCCAAACACGCCGGAAACACCTACCGGACAGACCGGAACCACCTGCTAAGAACGCCGGAGCCACCTGTTCGACTCGCTGGAACCACCTGCCGCACAGGCCAATATCAACTGCTGGCTATGCCAGAAACACCTGGGGGACCGTCCGGGATCACCTGCCAGCCATGGCGGAACCACCTCTCAGACGTACCAGAACCACCTGCCGGAGAAGCTGGAAACACGTCCTGGACAGACTGGAACCACGTGACGGCCATGCCTGAACCACCTGCCGAGCACGGCGGAACCACCTGCCGGACACGCCAAAATCACCTGCGGGGTACGCCAGAAACACTTGGATGACTCTCCGAAATGACCTGCCGGGCATGTTGGAACCACCTCTCAGACGTGCCAGAAGCACGTGGCGGACAGTCCGGAATCACCTGTTGGGCATACGCAACCACCTCTGACACGTACCAGCAACACGTGCCGTGCACGCCGGAACCACCTACCGGACAGACCGGAATCAACTTTTGGGCATGCCGGAACCACCAGTCAGATGTGCCAGAAACACGTGCCGGAGACGCCGGAAGCACCTGCCGAGCACGTCGCAACCACCTGCTCAAATCGCCTGAACCACCTGCCGGAAACGCCAAAATCACCTGCCCGCTACACCAGCACCACTTCGGGGACAAGCCGGAATCACGTGAGGGGCATGCCGGCACAGCCTCTCAGACTGAACCTCGTGCAGGACACCACAGAACCACCTGCCGGACAGACCGGAACCACCTGCCGGACACGCCGGAACCACCGGCTCGACCCGCCGGAACGACCGCTGGACATGCAAAATCACCCGCCGGCTACGCCGGAAACACTTGGCGAACATTCAGGAATCACCTGCCGGGCATGCCGGAACCACCTCTCAGATATGCCAGGACCACGCGCCAATGACCCCGGAAGCACCTGCCGAGCACGCCGTAACCACCTGCTCGACTCGCCAGAACCACCTGCCGGACACGCAAAAATCACCTGCCGGCTGCACCACAACCAGTTGGGGAACACTTCGGAATCACCTGCCGGGCTTGCTGGAACCACCTGCCGGTCATGCCAAAATCACCTGCCAACTACGCCAGTACCACTTGGCGGACACTGTGGAAACACCTGTCGGGCCGGCCGGAACCACATCTCAGACGTGCCAGAACCATGTGCATGAGATGCTGGAACCACACACCGAACAGACGGAAAACACCGGCCAGACCCGTCTGAACAACCTGCCGAGCACGCCGGAGCCACCTGCTCGACTCGCCAGAACCACCTACCTGACATGGCCAAATCACCAGCCGGGTATGCCAGAACCACTTGGCGGACACTCCGGAATCATCTGCCGGACATGCCGGAACCAGCTCTCAGACACACCAGAACCACGTGCCGGAGACGCCGGAAGCACCTGCCGAGCATGCCGGAGCCACCTGCTCGACTCGCCAGAAACACCTGCCGGACACGCCTAAATCACCTGCCGGGTACGCCAGAACCACCTGGCGGACACTCCGATACCACCTGTCGCGCATGCCGGAGCCAACTCTCAGACGTGCCGGAAGCACGTGCCGGACACGCCGGAAACACCTACCGGACAGACCGGAACCACCTGCCGAGCACGCCGGAGCCACCTGTTCGACTTGCTGGAACCACCTGCCGGACAGGCCAATATCAACTGCTGGCTATGCCAGAACCACCTGGGGGACGGTCCGGAATCACCTGCCAGCCATGGCGGAACCACCTCTCAGACGTACCAGAACCACCTGCCGGAGAAGCTGGAAACACGTCCTGGACAGTCTGGAACCACCTGCCGGCCAAGCCTGAACCACCTGCCAAGCACAACGGAACAACCTGCCAGACACGCCAAAATCGCCTGCGTGTAATGCCAGAACCACTTGGAGGACTCCCTGGGATGACCTGCCGGGCATGCCGAAAACACCTCTCAGACGTGCCAGAACCATGTGGCGGACAGTCCGGAATCACCTGTTGGGCATGCGCAACCACCTCTGAGACGTACCAGAACCACATGCCGTGCAGGCTGGAACCACCTACCGGACAGACCGGAATCACCTTTCGGGCATGCCGGAACCACCTGTCAGATGTGCCAGAAACGCGTGCCGGAGACGCCGGAAGCACCTGCCAAGCACGTTGGAACCACCTGCTCAACTCGCCTGAACCACCAGCCGGACATGCCAAAATCACCTGCCGACTATGCCAGAACCACTTGGCGAACACTCCGGAATCACTTGCCGGGCATGCAGTAACCACCTCTCAGACATGCCAGAACCCCGTGCCAATGACCCCGGAAGCACCAGCCGAGCACGCCGGAACCACCTGCTCGACTCGCCAGAACCACCTGCCGATCACGCAAAAATCACCTGCCGGCTACGCCACAACCAGTTGGTGAACACTTTGGAATCACCTGCCAGGCTTGCTGGAACCACCTGCCAGTCATGCCAAAATCACCTGCCAACTACGCCAGAACCGCTTGGCGGACACTGCGGAAACGCCTGTCGGGCCGGCTGGAAACACATCTCAGACGTGCCAGAATCGTGTTCATGAGATGCTGGAACCACACCCCGAACAGACGGATACCACCTGCCAGAACTGCCTGAACCACCTGCTGAGCACGCCGGAACCACCTGCTCGACTCACCGGTACCACCTCCCTGACACGCCAAAATCAATTGCTGGGTATGCCAGAACCACTTGGCGGACACTCCGGAATCATCTGGGGGACATGCCGGAACCAGCTCTCAGACACACCAGAACGAAGTGCCGGAGACGCCGGAAGCACCTGCCGAGCATGCCGGAGCCACCTGCTCGACCCGCCAGAAACACCTGCCGGACACGCCAAAATCACCTGCCGGGTATGCCAGAACCAACTGGCGGACACTACGGAATCACCTGCCGCGCGTGCCGGAACCACCTCTCAGACGTGCCGGAAGCACGTGCCAGACACGCCGGAAACACCTACCGGACAGACCGGAACCACCTGCCAAGAACGCCGGAGCCACCTGTTCGAGTCGCTGGAACCACCTACCTGACAGACAGGAATCAACTTTTGGGCATGCCGGAACCACCAGTCAGATGTGCCAGAAACACGTGCCGGAGACGCCGGAAGCACCTGCCGAGCACGTCGCAACCACCTGCTCAACTCGCCTGAACCACCTGCCGGACACGCCAAAATCACCTGCCCGCTACACCAGCACCACTTCGGGGACAAGCCGGAATCACGTGAGGGGCATGCCGGCACAGCCTCTCAGACTGAAACTCGTGCCGGACACCACAGAACCACCTGCCGGACAGACCGGAACCACCTGCCGGACACGCCGGAACCACCGGCTCGACCCGCCGGAACGACCGCTGGACATGCAAAATCACCTGCGGGCTATGCCGGAAACACTTGGCGAACACTCCGGAATCACCTGCCGGGCATGCCGGAACCACCTCTCAGATATGCCAGAACCACGTGCCAATGACCCCGGAAGCACCTGCCGAGCACGCCGGAACCACCTGCTCGACTCGCCAGAACCACCTGCCGGACACGCAAAAATCACCTGCCGGCTACGCCACAACCAGTTGGGGAACCCTTCGGAATCACCTGCCGGGCTTGCTGGAACCACCTGCCGGTCATGCCAAAATCACCTGCCAACTACGCCAGTACCACTTGGCGGACACTGTGGAAACACCTGTCGGGCCGGCCGGAACCACATCTCAGACGTGCCAGAACCATGTGCATGAGATGCTGGAACCACACCCCGAACAGACGGAAAACACCTGCCAGACCCGTGTGAACAACCTGCCGAGCACGCCGGAGCCACCTGATCGACTCGCCGGAACCACCTACCTGACATGCCCAAATTACCAGCCGGGTATGCAAGAACCACTTGGCGGACACTCCGGAATCATCTGCCGGACATGCCGGAACCAGCTCTCAGACACACCAGAACCACGTGCCGGAGACGCCGGAAGCACGTGCCGAGCATGCCGGAGCCACCTGCTCGACTCGCCAGAAACACCTGCCGGACATGCCAAAATCACCTGCCGGGTACGCCAGAACCACCTGGCGGACACTCCGATACCACCTGTCGCGCATGCCGGAACCTCCTCTCAGACGTGCCGGAAGCACGTGCCGGACACGCCGGAAACACCTACCGGACAGACCGGAACCACCTGCCGAGCACGCCGGAGCCACCTGTTCGACTCGCTGGAACCACCTGCCGGACAGGCCAATATCAACTGCTGGCTATGCCAGAACCACCTGGGGGACGGTCCGGAATCACCTGCCCGCCATGGCGGAACCACCTCTCAGACGTACCAGAACCACCTGCCGGAGAAGCTGGAAACACGTCCTGGACAGTCTGGAACCACCTGCCGGCCAAGCCTGAACCACCTGCCAAGCACAACGGAACAACCTGCCAGACACGCCAAAATCGCCTGCGTGTAATGCCAGAACCACTTGGAGGACTCCCTGGGATGACCTGCCGGGCATGCCGAAAACACCTCTCAGACGTGCCAGAACCATGTGGCGGACAGTCCGGAATCACCTGTTGGGCATGCGCAACCACCTCTGAGACGTACCAGAACCACATGCCGTGCAGGCTGGAACCACCTACCGGACAGACCGGAATCACCTTTCGGGCATGCCGGAACCACCTGTCAGATGTGCCAGAAACGCGTGCCGGAGACGCCGGAAGCACCTGCCAAGCACGTTGGAACCACCTGCTCAACTCGCCTGAACCACCAGCCGGACATGCCAAAATCACCTGCCGACTATGCCAAAACCACTTGGCGAACACTCCGGAATCACTTGCCGGGCATGCAGGACCCACCTCTCAGACATGCCAGAACCCCGTGCCAATGACCCCAGAAGCACCAGCCGAGCACGCCGGAACCACCTGCTCGACTCACCAGAACCACCTGCCGATCACGCAAAAATCACCTGCCGGCTACGCCACAACCAGTTGGTGAACACTTTGGAATCACCTGCCAGGCTTGCTGGAACCACCTGCCAGTCATGCCAAAATCACCTGCCAACTACGCCAGAACCGCCTGGCGGACACTGCGGAAACACCTGTCGGGCCGGCCGGAACCACATCTCAGACGTGCCAGAAACGTGTTCATGAGATGCTGGAACCACACCCCGAACAGACGGATACCACCTGCCAGAACCGCCGAACCACCTGCTGAGCACGCCGGAACCACCTGCTCGACTCACCGGTACCACTTCCCTGACACGCCAAAATCACCTGCTGGGTATGCCAGAACCACTTGGCGGACACTCCGGAATCATCTGCCGGACATGCCGGAACCAGCTCTCAGACACACCAGAACCAAGTGCCGGAGACGCCGGAAGCACCTGCCGAGCATGCCGGAGCCACCTGCTCGACTCGCCAGAAACACCTGCCGGACACGCCAAAATCACCTGCCGGGTATGCCAGAACCACCTGGCGGACACTACGGAATCACCTGCCGCACATGCCGGAACCACCTCTCAGACGTGCCGGAAGCACGTGCCGGACACGCCGGAAACACCTACCGGACAGACCGGAACCACCAGCCAAGAACGCCGGAGCCACCTGTTCGACTCGCTGGAACCACCTGCCGGACAGGCCAATATCAACTGCTGGCTATGCCAGAACCACCTGGGGGACAGTCCGGGATCACCTGCCAGCCATGGCGGAACCACCTCTCAGACGTAACAGAACCACCTGCCGGAGAAGCTGGAAACACGTCCTGGACAGACTGGAACCACGTGACGGCCATGCCTGAACCACCTGCCGAGCACGGCGGAACCACCTGCCGGACACGCCAAAATCACCTGCGGGCTACGCCAGAACCACTTGGACGACTCTCCGAAATGACCTGCCGGGCATGTTGGAACCACCTCTCAGACGTGCCAGAAGCACGTGGCGGACAGTCCGGGATCACCTGTTGGGCATACGCAACCACCTCTGAGACGTACCAGAACCACGTGCTGTGCACGCCGGAACCACCTACCAGACAGACCGGAATCAACTTTTGGGCATGCCGGAACCACCAGTCAGATGTGCCAGAAACACGTGCGGGAGACGCCGGAAGCACCTGCCGAGCACGTCGCAACCACCTGCTCAACTCGCCTGAACCACCTGCCGGACACGCCAAAATCACCTGCCCGCTACACCAGCACCACTTCGGGGACAAGCCGGAATCACGTGAGGGGCATGCCGGCACAGCCTCTCAGACTGAACCTCGTGCCGGACACCACAGAACCACCTGCCAGACAGACCGGAACCACCTGCCGGACACGCCGGAACCACCGGCTCGACCCGCCGGAACGACCGCTGGACATGCAAAATCACCTGCCGGGTACGCCGGAAACACTTGGTGAACACTCCGGAATCACCTCCCGGGCATGCCGGAACCACCTCTCAGATATGCCAGAACCACGTGCCAATGACCCCGGAAGCACCTGCCGAGCACGCCGGAACCACCTGCTCGACTCGCCAGAACCACCTGCCGGACACGCAAAAATCACCTGCCGGCTACGCCACAACCAGTTGTGGAACACTTCGGAATCACCTGCCAGGCTTGCTGGAACCACCTGCCGGTCATGCCAAAATCACCTGCCAACTACGCCAGTACCACTTGGCGGACACTGTGGAAACACCTGTCGGGCCGGCCGGAACCACATCTCAGACGTGCCAGAACCATGTGCATGAGATGCTGGAACCACACCCCGAATAGACGGAAAACACCTGCCAGACCCGTGTGAACAACCTGCCGAGCACGCCGGAGCCACCTGCTCGATTCGCCGGAACCACCTACCTGACATGCCAACATCACCAGCCGGGTATGCCAGAACAATTTGGCGGACACTCCGGAATCATCTGCCGGACATGCCGGAACCAGCTCTCAGACACACCAGAACCACGTGCCGGAGACGCCGGAAGCACCTGCCGAGCATGCCGGAGCCACCTGCTCGATTCGCCAGAATCACCTGCCGGACACGCCAAAATCACCTGCCGGGTATACCAGAACCACCTGGCGGACACTACGGAATCACCTGCCGCGCATGCCGGAACCACCAGTCAGATGTGCCAGAAACACGTGCCGGAGACACCGGAAGCACCTGCTGAGCACGTCGCAACCACCTGCTCAACTCGCCTGAACCACCTGCCGGACACGCCAAAATCACCTGCCCGCTACACCAGCACCACTTCGGGGACAAGCCGGAATCACGTGAGGGGCATGCCGGCACAGCCTCTCAGACTGAACCTCGTGCCGGACACCACAGAACCACCTGCCGGACAGACCGGAACCACCTGCCGGACACGCCGGAACCACCGGCTCGACCCGCCGGAACGACCGCTGGACATGCAAAATCACCTGCCGGCTACGCCGGAAACACTTGGCGAACATTCAGGAATCACCTGCCGGGCATTCCGGAACCACCTCTCAGATATGCCAGGACCACGCGCCAATGACCCCGGAAGCACCTGCCGAGCACGCCGGAACCACCTGCTCGACTCGCCAGAACCACCTGCCGGACACGCAAACATCACCTGCCGGCTACGCCACAACCAGTTGGGGAACACTTCGGAATCACCTGCCGGGCTTGCTGGAACCACCTGCCGGTCATGCCAAAATCACCTGCCAACTACGCCAGTACCACTTGGCGGACACTGTGGAAACACCTGTCGGGCCGGCCGGAACCACATCTCAGACGTGCCAGAACCATGTGCCTGAGATGCTGGAACCGCACCCCGAACAGATGGAGAACACCGGCCAGACCCGTCTGAACAACCTGCCGAGCATGTCGGAGCCACCTGCTCGACTCGCTGGAACCACCTACCTGACATGCCAAAATCACCAGCCGGGTATGCCAGAACCACTTAGCGGACACTCCGGAATCATCTTCCAGACATGCCGGAACCAGCTCTCAGACACACCACAACCACGTGCCGGAGACGCCGGAAGCACCGGCCGAGCATGCCGGAGCCACCTGCTCGACTTGCCAAAAACACCTGCCGGAGACACCAAAATCACCTGCCCGGTACGCCAGAACCACCTGGCGGACACTACGGAATCACCTGCCGCACATGCCGGAACCACCTTTCAGACGTGCCGGAAGCACGTGCCGGACACGCCGGAAACACCTACCGGACAGACCGGAACCACCTGCCGAGCACGCCGGAGCCACCTGTTCGACTCGCTGGAACCACCTGCCGCACAGGCCAATATCAACTGCTGGCTATGCCAGAACCACCTGGGGGACAGTCCGGGATCACCTGCCAGCCATGGCGGAACCACCTCTCAGACGTACCAGAACCACCTGCCGGAGAAGCTGGAAACACGTCCTGGACAGACTGGAACCACGTGACGGCCATGCCTGAACCACCTGCCGAGCACGGCGGAACCACCTGCCGGACACGCCAAAATCACCTGCGGGCTACGCCAGAACCACTTGGACGACTCTCCGAAATGACCTGCCGGGCATGTTGGAACCACCTCTCAGACGTGCCAGAAGCACGTGGCGGACAGTCCGGAATCACCTGTTGGGCATACGCAACCACCTCTGAGACGTACCAGAACCACGTGCCGTGCACGCCGGAACCACCTACCGGACAGACCGGAATCAACTTCTGGTCATGCCGGAACCACCAGTCAGATGTGCCAGAAACACGTGCCGGAGACGCCGGAAGCACCTGCCGAGCACGTCGCAACCACCTGCTCAACTCGCCTGAACCACCTGCCGGACACGCCAAAATCACCTGCCCGCTACACCAGCACCACTTCGGGGACAAGCCGGAATCACGTGAGGGGCATGCCGGCACAGCCTCTCAGACTGAACCTCGTGCCGGACACCACAGAACCACCTGCCGGACAGACCGGAACCACGTGCCGGACACGCCGGAACCACCGGCTCGACCCGCCGTACCGACCGCTGGACGTGCAAAATCACCTGCCGGCTATGCCGGAAACACTTGGCGAACACTCCGGAATCACCTGCCGTGCGTGCCGGAACCACCTCTCAGATATGCCAGAACCACGTGCCAATGACCCCGGAAGCACCTGCCGAGCACGCCGGAACCACCTGCTCGACTCGCCAGAACCACCTGCCGGACACGCAAACATCACCTGCCGGCTATGCCACAACCATTTGGGGAACACTTCGGAATCACCTGCCGGGCTTGCTGGAACCACCTGCCGGTCATGCCAAAATCACCTGCCAACTACGCCAGTACCACTTGGCGGACACTGTGGAAACACCTGTCGGGCCGGCCGGAACCACATCTCAGACGTGCCAGAACCATGTGCTTGACATGCTGGAACCACACCCCGAACAGACGGAAAACACCGGCCAGACCCGTCTGAACAACCTGCCGAGCACGCCGGAGCCACCTGCTCGACTCGCCGGATCCACCTACCTGACATGCCCAAATCACCAGACGGGTATGCCAGAACCACTTGGCGGACACTCCGGAATCATCTGCCGGACATGCCGGAACCAGCTCTCAGACACACCAGAACCACGTGCCGGAGACGCCGGAAGTACCTGCCGAGCATGCCGGAGCCACCTGCTCGACTCGCCAGAAGCACATGCCGGACACGCCAAAATCACCTGCCGGGTACGCCAGAACCACCTGGCGGACACTCTGAAATCACCTGTCGCGCATGCCGGAACCACCTCTCAGACGTGCCGGAAGCACGTGCCGGACACGCCGGAATCACCTACCGGACAGACCGGAACCACCTGCCGAGCACAACGGAACAACCTGCCAGACACGCCAAAATCACCTGCGTGTTATGCCAGAACCACTTGGAGGACTCTCTGGGATGACCTGCCGGGCATGCCGGAACCACCTCTCAGACGTGCCAGAACCATGTGGCGGACAGTCCGGAATCACCTGTTGGGCATGCGCAACCACCTCTGAGTCGTACCAAAACCACATGCCGTGCAGGCTGGAACCACCTACCGGACAGACCGGAATCACCTTTCGGGCATGCCGGAACCACCTGTCAGATGTGCCAGAAACACGTGCCGGAGACGCCGGAAGCACCTGCCAAGCACGTTGGAACCACCTGCTCAACTCGCCTGAACCACCTGCCGGACATGCCAAAATCACCTGCCGACTATGCCAGAACCACTTGGCGAACACTCCGGAATCACTAGCCGGGCATGCAGGAACCACCACTCAGACAGGCCAGAACCCCGTGCCAATGACCCCGGAAGCACCAGCCGAGCACGCCGGAACCACCTGCTCGACTCGCCAGAACCACCTGCCGGACACGCAAAAATCACCTGCCGGCTACGCCACAACCAGTTGGGGAACACTTCGGAATCACCTGCCGGGCTTGCTGGAACCACCTGCCGGTCATGCCAAAATCACCTGCCAACTACGCAGAACCGCTTGGCGGACACTGCGGAAACACCTGTCGGGCCGGCTGGAACCACATCTCAGACGTGCCAGAAACGTGTTCATGAGATGCTGGAACCACACACCGAACAGACGGATACCACCTGCCAGAACCGCCTGAACCACCTGCTGAGCACGCCGGAGCCACCTGCTCGACTCGCCGGAACCACCTACCTGACATGCCCAAATCACCAACCGGGTATGCCAGAACCACCTGGCGGACACTCCGAAATCACCTGTCGCGCATGCCGGAACCACCTCTCAGACGTGCTGGAAGCACGTGCCGGACACGCCGGAATCACCTACCGGACAGAGCGGAACCATCTGCCGAGCACGCCGGAGCCACCTGTTCGACTCGCTGGAACCACCTGCCGGACAGGCCAATATCAACTGCTGGCTATGCCAGAACCACCTGGGGGACAGTCCGGAATCACCTGCCAGCCATGGCGGAACCACCTCTCAGACGTACCAGAACCACCTGCCGGAGAAGCTGGAAACACGTCCTGGACAGTCTGGAACCACCTGCCGGCCAAGCCTGAACCACCTGCCAAGCACAACGGAACAACCTGCCAGACACGCCAAAATCACCTGCGTGTTATGCCAGAACCACCTGGAGGACTCTCAGGGATGGCCTGACGGGCATGCCGGAACCACCTCTCAGACGTGCCAGAACCATGTGGCGGACAGTCCGGAATCACCTGTTGGGCATGCGCAACCACCTCGGAGACGTACCAGAACCACATGCCGTGCAGGCTGGAACCACCTACCGGACAGACCGGAATCACCTTTCGGGCATGCCGGAACCACCTGTCAGATGTGCCAGAAACACGTGCCGGAGACGCCGGAAGCACCTGCCAAGCACGTTGGAACCACCTGCTCAACTCGCCTGAACCACCTGCCGGACATGCCAAAATCACCTGCCGACTATGCCAGAACCACTTGGCGAACACTCCGGAATCACTTGCCGGGCATGCAGGAACCACCTCTCAGACATGCCAGAACCCCGTGCCAATGACCCCGGAAGCACCAGCCGAGCACGCCGGAACCACCTGCTCGACTCGCCAGAACCACCTGCCGATCACGCAAAAATCACCTGCCGGCTACGCCACAACCAGTTGGTGAACACTTTGGAATCACCTGCCAGGCTTGCTGGAACCACCTGCCAGTCATGCCAAAATCACCTGCCAACTACGCCAGAACCGCTTGGCGGACACTGCGGAAACACCTGTCGGGCCGGCCGGAACCACATCTCAGACGTGCCAGAAACGTTTTCATGAGATGCTGGAACCACACCCCGAACAGATGGATACCACCTGCCAGAACCGCCTGAACCACCTGCCGAGCACGCCGGAACCACCTGCTCGACTCACTGGTACCACCTCCCTGACACACCAAAATCACCTGCTGGGTATGCCAGAACCACTTGGCGGACACTCCGGAATCATCTGCCGGACATGCCGGAACCAGCTCTCAGACACACCAGAACCAAGTGCTGGAGACGCCGGAAGCACCTGCCGAGCATGCCGGAGCCACCTGCTCGACTCGCCAGAAACACCTGCCGGACACGCCAAAATCACCTGCCGGGTGTGCCAGAACCACCTGGCGGACACTACGGAATCACCTGCCGCGCATCCCGGAAGCACGTGCCAGACACGCCGGAAACACCTACCGAACAGACCGGAACCACCTGCCGAGCACGCCGGAGCCACCTGTTCGACTCGCTGGAACCACCTGCCGGACAGGCCAATATCAACTGCTGGCTATGCCAGAACCACCTGGGGGACAGTCCGGGATCACCTGCCAGCCATGGCGGAACCACCTCTCAGACGTACCAGAACCACCTGCCGGAGAAGCTGGAAACACGTCCTGGACAGACTGGAACCACGTGACGGCCATGCCTGAACCACCTGCCGAGCACGGCGGAACCACCTGCCGGACACGCCAAAATCACCTGCGGGCTACGCCAGAACCACTTGGACGACTCTCCGAAATGACCTGCCGGGCATGTTGGAACCACCTCTCAGACCTGCCAGAAGCACGTGGCGGACAGTGCGGAATCACCTGTTGGGCATACGCAACCACCTCTGACACGTACCAGAACCACGTGCCGTGCACGCCGGAACCACCTACCGGACAGACCGGAATCAACTTTTGGGCATGCCGGAACCACCAGTCAGATGTGCCAGAAACACGTGCCGGAGACGCCGGAAGCACCTGCCGAGCACGTCGCAACCACCTGCTCAACTCGCCTGAACCACCTGCCGGACACGCCAAAATCACCTTCCCGCTACACCAGCACCACTTCGGGGACAAGCCGGAATCACGTGAGGGGCATTCCGGCACAGCCTCTCAGCCTGAACCTCGTGCCGGACACCACAGAACCACCTGCCGGACAGACCGGAACCACCTGCCGGACACGCCGGAACCACCGGCTCGACCCGCCGGAACGACCGCTGGACATGCAAACTCACCTGCCGGCTACGCCAGAAACACTTGGCGAACACTCCGGAATCACCTGCTGGGCATGCCGGAACCACCTCTCAGATATGCCAGAACCACGTGCCAATGACCCCGGAAGCACCTGCCGAGCACGCCGGAACCACCTGCTCGACTCGCCAGAACCAACTGCCGGACACGCCAAAATCACCTGCCGGCTACGCCACAACCAGTTGGGGAACACTTCGGAATCACCTGCCGCGCTTGCTGGAACCACCTGCCGGTCATGCCAATATCACCTGCCAACTATGCCAGTACCACTTGGCGGACACTGTGGAAACACCTGTCGGGCCGGCCGGAACCACATCTCAGACGTGCCAGAACCATGTGCATGAGATGCTGGAACCACACCCCGAACAGACGGAAAACACCTGCCAGACCCGTCTGAACAACCTGCCGAGCACGCCGGAGCCACCTGCTCGACTCGCCGGAACCACCTACCTGACATGCCCAAATCACCAACCGGGTATGCCAGAACCACTTGGCGGACACTCCGGAATCATCTGCCGGACATGCCGGAACCAGCTCTCAGACACACCAGAACCACGTGCCAGAGACGCCGGAAGCACCTGCCGAGCATGCCGGAGCCACCTGCTCGACTCGCCAGAAACACCTGCCGGACATGCCAAAATCACCTGCCGGGTACAACAGAACCACCTGGCGGACACTCCGAAATCACCTGTCGCGCATGCCGGAACCACCTCTCAGACGTGCTGGAAGCACGTGCCGGACACGCCGGAATCACCTACCGGACAGAGCGGAACCATCTGCCGAGCACGCCGGAGCCACCTGTTCGACTCGCTGGAACCACCTGCCGGACAGGCCAATATCAACTGCTGGCTATGCCAGAACCACCTGGGGGACAGTCCGGAATCCCCTGTCAGCCATGGCGGAACCACCTCTCAGACGTACCAGAACCACCTGCCGGAGAAGCTGGAAACACGTCCTGGACAGTCTGGAACCACCTGCCGGCCAAGCCTGAACCACCTGCCAAGCACAACGGAACAACCTGCCAGACACGCCAAAATCACCTGCGTGTTATGCCAGAACCACCTGGAGGACTCTCAGGGATGGCCTGACGGGCATGCCGGAACCACCTCTCAGACGTGCCAGAACCATGTGGCGGACAGTCCGGAATCACCTGTTGGGCATGCGCAACCACCTCTGAGACGTACCAGAACCACATGCCGTGCAGGCTGGAACCACCTACCGGACAGACCGGAATCACCTTTCGGGCATGCCGGAACCACCTGTCAGATGTGCCAGAAACACGTGCCGGAGACGCCGGAAGCACCTGCCAAGCACGTTGGAACCACCTGCTCAACTCGCCTGAACCACCTGCCGGACATGCCAAAATCACCTGCCGACTATGCCAGAACCACTTGGCGAACACTCCGGAATCACTTGCCGGGCATGCAGGAACCACCTCTCAGACATGCCAGAACCCCGTGCCAATGACCCCGGAAGCACCAGCCGAGCACGCCGGAACCACCTGCTCGACTCGCCAGAACCACCTGCCGATCACGCAAAAATCACCTGCCGGCTACCCCACAACCAGTTGGTGAACACTTTGGAATCACCTGCCAGGCTTGCTGGAACCACCTGCCAGTCATGCCAAAATCACCTGCCAACTACGCCAGAACCGCTTGGCGGACACTGCGGAAACACCTGTCGGGCCGGCCGGAACCACATCTCAGACGTGCCAGAAACGTTTTCATGAGATGCTGGAACCACACCCCGAACAGATGGATACCACCTGCCAGAACCGCCTGAACCACCTGCCGAGCACGCCGGAACCACCTGCTCGACTCACTGGTACCACCTCCCTGACACACCAAAATCACCTGCTGGGTATGCCAGAACCACTTGGCGGACACTCCGGAATCATCTGCCGGACATGCCGGAACCAGCTCTCAGACACACCAGAACCAAGTGCTGGAGACGCCGGAAGCACCTGCCGAGCATGCCGGAGCCACCTGCTCGACTCGCCAGAAACACCTGCCGGACACGCCAAAATCACCTGCCGGGTGTGCCAGAACCACCTGGCGGACACTACGGAATCACCTGCCGCGCATCCCGGAAGCACGTGCCAGACACGCCGGAAACACCTACCGAACAGACCGGAACCACCTGCCGAGCACGCCGGAGCCACCTGTTCGACTCGCTGGAACCACCTGCCGGACAGGCCAATATCAACTGCTGGCTATGCCAGAACCACCTGGGGGACAGTCCGGGATCACCTGCCAGCCATGGCGGAACCACCTCTCAGACGTACCAGAACCACCTGCCGGAGAAGCTGGAAACACGTCCTGGACAGACTGGAACCACGTGACGGCCATGCCTGAACCACCTGCCGAGCACGGCGGAACCACCTGCCGGACACGCCAAAATCACCTGCGGGCTACGCCAGAACCACTTGGACGACTCTCCGAAATGACCTGCCGGGCATGTTGGAACCACCTCTCAGACCTGCCAGAAGCACGTGGCGGACAGTGCGGAATCACCTGTTGGGCATACGCAACCACCTCTGACACGTACCAGAACCACGTGCCGTGCACGCCGGAACCACCTACCGGACAGACCGGAATCAACTTTTGGGCATGCCGGAACCACCAGTCAGATGTGCCAGAAACACGTGCCGGAGACGCCGGAAGCACCTGCCGAGCACGTCGCAACCACCTGCTCAACTCGCCTGAACCACCTGCCGGACACGCCAAAATCACCTGCCCGCTACACCAGCACCACTTCGGGGACAAGCCGGAATCACGTGAGGGGCATTCCGGCACAGCCTCTCAGCCTGAACCTCGTGCCGGACACCACAGAACCACCTGCCGGACAGACCGGAACCACCTGCCGGACACGCCGGAACCACCGGCTCGACCCGCCGGAACGACCGCTGGACATGCAAACTCACCTGCCGGCTACGCCAGAAACACTTGGCGAACACTCCGGAATCACCTGCTGGGCATGCCGGAACCACCTCTCAGATATGCCAGAACCACGTGCCAATGACCCCGGAAGCACCTGCCGAGCACGCCGGAACCACCTGCTCGACGCGCCAGAACCACCTGCCGGACACGCCAAAATCACCTGCCGGCTACGCCACAACCAGTTGGGGAACACTTCGGAATCACCTGCCGCGCTTGCTGGAACCACCTGCCGGTCATGCCAATATCACCTGCCAACTACGCCAGTACCACTTGGCGGACACTGTGGAAACACCTGTCGGGCCGGCCGGAACCACATCTCAGACGTGCCAGAACCATGTGCATGAGATGCTGGAACCACACCCCGAACAGACGGAAAACACCTGCCAGACCCGTCTGAACAACCTGCCGAGCACGCCGGAGCCACCTGCTCGACTCGCCGGAACCACCTACCTGACATGCCCAAATCACCAACCGGGTATGCCAGAACCACTTGGCGGACACTCCGGAATCATCTGCCGGACATGCCGGAACCAGCTCTCAGACACACCAGAACCACGTGCCAGAGATGCCGGAAGCACCTGCCGAGCATGCCGGAGCCACCTGCTCGACTCGCCAGAAACACCTGCCGGACATGCCAAAATCACCTGCCGGGTACAACAGAACCACCTGGCGGACACTCCGAAATCACCTGTCGCGCATGCCGGAACCACCTCTCAGACGTGCTGGAAGCACGTGCCGGACACGCCGGAATCACCTACCGGACAGAGCGGAACCATCTGCCGAGCACGCCGGAGCCACCTGTTCGACTCGCTGGAACCACCTGCCGGACAGGCCAATATCAACTGCTGGCTATGCCAGAACCACCTGGGGGACGGTCCGGAATCACCTGCCAGCCATGGCGGAACCACCTCTCAGACGTACCAGAACCACCTGCCGGAGAAGCTGGAAACACGTCCTGGACAGTCTGGAACCACCTGCCGGCCAAGCCTGAACCACCTGCCAAGCACAACGGAACAACCTGCCAGACACGCCAAAATCACCTGCGTGTTATGCCAGAACCACCTGGAGGACTCTCAGGGATGGCCTGACGGGCATGCCGGAACCACCTCTCAGACGTGCCAGAACCATGTGGCTGACAGTCCGGAATCACCTGTTGGGCATGCGCAACCACCTCTGAGACGTACCAGAACCACATGCCGTGCAGGCTGGAACCACCTACCGGACAGACCGGAATCACCTTTCGGGCATGCCGGAACCACCTGTCAGATGTGCCAGAAACACGTGCCGGAGACGCCGGAAGCACCTGCCAAGCACGTTGGAACCACCTGCTCAACTCGCCTGAACCACCTGCCGGACATGCCAAAATCACCTGCCGACTATGCCAGAACCACTTGGCAAACACTCCGGAATCACTTGCCGGGCATGCAGGAACCACCTCTCAGACATGCCAGAACCCCGTGCCAATGACCCCGGAAGCACCAGCCGAGCACGCCGGAACCACCTGCTCGACTCGCCAGAACCACCTGCCGATCACGCAAAAATCACCTGCCGGCTACGCCACAACCAGTTGGTGAACACTTTGGAATCACCTGCCAGGCTTGCTGGAACCACCTGCCAGTCATGCCAAAATCACCTGCCAACTACGCCAGAACCGCTTGGCGGACACTGCGGAAACACCTGTCGGGCCGGCCGGAACCACATCTCAGACGTGCCAGAAACGTTTTCATGAGATGCTGGAACCACACCCCGAACAGATGGATACCACCTGCCAGAACCGCCTGAACCACCTGCCGAGCACGCCGGAACCACCTGCTCGACTCACTGGTACCACCTCCCTGACACACCAAAATCACCTGCTGGGTATGCCAGAACCACTTGGCGGACACTCCGGAATCATCTGCCGGACATGCCGGAACCAGCTCTCAGACACACCAGAACCAAGTGCTGGAGACGCCGGAAGCACCTGCCGAGCATGCCGGAGCCACCTGCTCGACTCGCCAGAAACACCTGCCGGACACGCCAAAATCACATGCCGCGTGTGCCAGAACCACCTGGCGGACACTCCGAAATCACCTGTCGCGCATCCCGGAAGCACGTGCCAGACACGCCGGAAACACCTACCGAACAGACCGGAACCACCTGCCGAGCACGCTGGAGCCACCTGTTCCACTCGCTGGAACCACCTGCCGGACAGGCCAATATCAACTGCTGGCTATGCCAGAACCACCTGTGGGACAGTCCGGGATCACCTGCCAGCCATGGCGGAACCACCTCTCAGACGTACCAGAACCACCTGCCGGAGAAGCTGGAAACACGTCCTGGACAGACTGGAACCACGTGACGGCCATGCCTGAACCACCTGCCGAGCACGGCGGAACCACCTGCCGGACACGCCAAAATCACCTGCGGGCTACGCCAGAACCACTTGGACGACTCTCCTAAATGACCTGCCGGGCATGTTGGAACCACCTCTCAGACGTGCCAGAAGCACGTGGCGGACAGTGCGGAATCACCTGTTGGGCATACGCAACCACCTCTGACACGTACCAGAACCACGTGCCGTGCACGCCGGAACCACCTACCGGACAGACCGGAATCAACTTTTGGGCATGCCGGAACCACCAGTCAGATGTGCCAGAAACACGTGCCGGAGACGCCGGAAGCACCTGCCGAGCACGTCGCAACCACCTGCTCAACTCGCCTGAACCACCTGCCGGACACGCCAAAATCACCTGCCCGCTACACCAGCACCACTTCGGGGACAAGCCGCAATCACGTGAGGGGCATGCCAGCACAGCCTCTCAGACTGAACCTCGTGCCGGACACCACAGAACCACCTGCCGGACTGACCGGAACCACCTGCCGGACACGCCGGAAACACCGGCTCGACCCGCTGGAAGGACCGCTGGACGTGCAAAATCACCTGCCGGCTACGCCGGAAACACTTGGCGAACACTCCGGAATCACCTGCCGGGCATGCCGGAACCACCTCTCAGATATGCCAGAACCACGTGCCAATGACCCTGGAAGCACCTGCCGAGCACGCCGGAACCACCTGCTCGACTCGCCAGAACCACCTGCTGGACACGCAAAAATCACCTGCCGGCTTCGCCACAACCAGTTGGGGAACACTTCGGAATCACCTGCCGGGCTTGCTGGAACCACCTGCCGGTCATGCCAAAATCACCTGCCAACTACGCCAGTACCACTTGTCGGACACTGTGGAAACACCTGTCGGGCCGGCCAGAACCACATCTCAGACATGCCAGAACCATGTGCATGAGATGCTGGAACCACACCCCGAACAGACGGAAAACACCTGCCAGCCCCGTCTGAACAACCTGCCGTGCACGCCGGAGCCACCTGCTCGACTCGCCGGAACCACCTACCTGACATGCCCAAATCACCAGCCGGGTATGCCAGAACCACTTGGCGGACACTCCGGAATCATCTGCCGGACATGCCGGAACCAGCTCTCAGACACAGCAGAACCACGTGCCGGAGACGCCGGAAGCACCTGCCGAGCACGCCGGAGCCACCTGCTCGACTCACCAGAAACACCTGCCGGACACGCCAAAATCACCTGCCGGGTACGCCAGAACCACCTGGCGGACACTCCGAAATCACCTGTCGCGCATGCCGGAACCACCTTTCAGACGTGCCGGAAGCACGTGCCGGACACGCCGGAATCACCTACCGGACAGACCGGAACCACCTGCCGAGCACGCCGGAGCCACCTGTTCGACTCGCTGGAACCACCTGCCGGACAGGCCAATATCAACTGCTGGCTATGCCAGAACCACCTGGGGGACGGTCCGGAATCACCTGCCAGCCATGGCGGAACCACCTCTCAGACGTACCAGAACCACCTGCCGGAGAAGCTGGAAACACGTTCTGGACAGTCTGGAACCACCTGCCGGCCAAGCCTGAACCACCTGCCAAGCACAACGGAACAACCTGCCAGACACGCCAAAATCACCTGCGTGTTATGCCAGAACCACTTGGAGGACTCTCTGGGATGACCTGCCGGGCATGCCGAAACCACCTCTCAGACGTGCCAGAACCATGTGGCGGACAGTCCGGAATCACCTGTTGGGCATGCGCAACCACCTCTGAGACGTACCAGAACCACATGCCGTGCAGGCTGGAACCACCTACCGGACAGACCGGAATCACCTTTCGGGCATGCCGGAACCACCTGTCAGATGTGCCAGAAACACGTGCCGGAGACGCCGGAAGCACCTGCCAAGCACGTTGGAACCACCTGCTCAACTCGCCTGAACCACCTGCCGGACATGCCAAAATCACCTGCCGACTATGCCAGAACCACTTGGCGAACACTCCGGAATCACTTGCCGGGCATGCAGGAACCACCTCTCAGACATGCCAGAACCCCGTGCCAATGACCCCGGAAGCACCAGCCGAGCACGCCGGAACCACCTGCTCGATTCGCCAGAACCACCTGCCGATCACGCAAAAATCACCTGCCGGCTACGCCACAACCAGTTGGTGAACACTTTGGAATCACCTGCCAGGCTTGCTGGAACCACCTGCCAGTCATGCCAAAATCACCTGCCAACTACGCCAGAACCGCTTGGCGGACACTGCGGAAACACCTGTCGGGCCGGCTGGAACCACATCTCAGACGTGCCAGAAACGTTTTCATGAGATGCTGGAACCACACCTCGAACAGATGGATACCACCTGCCAGAACCGCCTGAACCACCTGCCGAGCACGCCGGAGCCACCTGCTCGACTCGCCGGAACCACCTACCTGAAATGCCCAAATCACCAGCCGGGTATGCCAGAACCACTTGGCGGACACTCCGGAATCATCTGCCGGACATGCCGGAACCAGCTCTCAGACACAGCAGAACCACGTGCCGGAGACGCCGGAAGCACCTGCCGAGCATGCCGGAGCCACCTGCTCGACTCGCCAGAAACACCTGCCGGACACGCCAAAATCACCTGCCAGGTACGCCAGAACCACCTGGCGGACACTCCGAAATCACCTGTCGCGCATCCCGGAAGCACGTGCCAGACACGCCGGAAACACCTACCGAACAGACCGGAACCACCTGCCAAGAACGCCGGAGCCACCTGTTCGACTCGCTGGAACCACCTGCCGCACAGGCCAATATCAACTGCTGGCTATGCCAGAACCACCTGGGGGACAGTCCGGGATCACCTGCCAGCCATGGCGGAACCACCTCTCAGACGTACCAGAACCACCTGCCGGAGAAGCTGGAAACACGTCCTGGACAGACTGGAACCACGTGACGGCCATGCCTGAACCACCTGCCGAGCACGGCGGAACCACCTGCCGGACACGCCAAAATCACCTGCGGGCTACGCCAGAACCACTTGGACGACTCTCCGAAATGACCTGCCGGGCATGTTGGAACCACCTCTCAGACGTGCCAGAAGCACGTGGCGGACAGTCCGGAATCACCTGTTGGGCATACGCAACCACCTCTGACACGTACCAGAACCACGCGCCGTGCACGCCGGAACCACCTACTGGACAGACCGGAATCAACTTTTGGGCATGCCGGAACCACCAGTCAGATGTGCCAGAAACACGTGCCGGAGACGCCGGAAGCACCTGCCGAGCACGTCGCAACCACCTGCTCAACTCGCCTGAACCACCTGCCCGACACGCCAAAATCACCTGCCCGCTACACCAGCACCACTTTGGGGACAAACCGGAATCACGTGAGGGGCATGCCGGCACAGCCTCTCAGACTGAACCTCGTGCCGGACACCACAGAACCACCTGCCGGACAGACCGGAACCACCTGCCGGACACGCCGGAACCACCGGCTCGACCCGCCGGAACGACCGCTGGACATGCAAAATCACCTGCCGGCTACGCCGGAAACACTTGGCGAACACTCCGGAATCACCTGCCGGGCATGCCGGAACCACCTCTCAGATATGCCAGAACCACGTGCCAATGACCCCGGAAGCACCTGCCGAACACGCCGGAACCACCTGCTCGACTCACCAGAAGCACCTGCCGGACACGCAAAAATCACCTGCTGGCTACGCCACAACCAGTTGGGGAACAATTCGGAATCACCTGCAGGCCTTGCTAGAACCACCTGCCGGTCATGCCATAATCACCTGCCAACTACGCCAGTACCACTTGGCGGACACTGTGGAAACACCTGTCGGGCCGGCCGGAACCACATCTCAGACGTGCCAGAACCATGTGCATGAGATGCTGGAACCACACCCCGAACAGACGGAAAACACCTGCCAGACCCGTCTGAACAACCTGCCGAGCACGCAGGAGCCACCTGCTCGCCTCGCCGGAACCACCTACCTGACATGACAAAATCACCAGCCGGGTATGCCAGAACCACTTGGCTGACACTCCGGAATCACCTGTCGGACATGCCGGAACCAGCTCTCAGACACACCAGAACCACGTGCCGGAGACGCCAGAAGCACCTGCCGAGAATGCCGGAGCCACCTGCTCGACTCGCCAGAAACACCTGCCGGACACGCCAAAATCACCTGCCGGGTAGGCCAGAACCACCTGGCGGACACTCCAAAATCACCTGTCGCGCCTGCCGGAACCACCTCTCAGACGTGCCGGAAGAACGTGCCGGACACGCCGGAATCACCTACCGGACAGACCGGAACCACCTGCCGAGCACGCCGGAGCCACCTGTTCGACTCGCTGGAACCACCTGCCGGACAGGCCAATATCAACTGCTGGCTATGCCAGAACCACCTGGGGGACGGTCCGGAATCACCTGCCAGCCATGGCGGAACCACCTCTCAGACGTACCAGAACCACCTGCCGGAGAAGCTGGAAACACGTCCTGGACAGTCTGGAACCACCTGCCGGCCAAGCCTGAACCACCTGGCAAGCACAACGGAACAACCTGCCAGACACGCCAAAATCACCTGCGTGTTATGCCAGAACCACTTGGAGGACTCTCTGGGATGACCTGCCGGGCATGCCGGAACCACCTCTCAGACGTGCCAGAACCATGTGGCGGACAGTCTGGAATCACCTGTTGGGCATGCGCAACCACCTCTGAGACGTACCAGGACCACATGCCGTGCAGGCTGGAACCACCTACCGGACAGACCGGAATCACCTTTCGGGCATGCCGGAACCACCTGTCAGATGTGCCAGAAACACGTGCAGGAGACGCCGGAAGCACCTGCCAAGCACGTTGGAACCACCTGCTCAACTCGCCTGAACCACCTGACGGACATGCCAAAATCACTGGCCGACTATGCCAGAAGCACTTGGCGAACACTCCGGAATCACTTGCCGGGCATGCAGGAACCACCTCTCAGACATGCCAGAACCCCGTGCCAATGACCCCGGTAGCACCAGCCGAGCACGCCGGAACCACCTGCTCGACTCGCCAGAACCACCTGCCGATCACGCAAAAATCACCTGCCGGCTACGCCACAACCAGTTGGTGAACACTTTGGAATCAGCTGCCAGGCTTGCTGGAACCACCTGCCGGTCATGCCAAAATCACCTGGCAACTACGCCAGAACCGCTTGGCGGACACTGCGGAAACACCTGTCGGGCCGGCTGGAACCACATCTCAGACATGCCAGAAACGTGTTCATGAGATGCTGGAACCACACCCCGAACAGACGGATACCACCTGCCAGAACCGCCTGAACCACCTGCTGAGCACGCCGGAACCACCTGCTCGACTCACCGGTACCACCTCCCTGACACGCCAAAATCACCTGCTGGGTATGCCAGAACCACTTGGCGGACACTCCGGAATCATCTGCCGGATATGCCGGAACCAGCTCTCAGACACACCAGAACCAAGTGCCGGAGACGCCGGAAGCACCTGCCGAGCATGCCGGAGCCACCTGCTCGACTCGCCAGAAACACCTGCCGGACACGCCAAAATCAGCTGCCGGGTATGCCAGAACCACCTGGCGGACACTACGGAATCACCTGCCGCGCATGCCGGAACCACCTCTCAGACGTGCCGGAAGCACGTGCCAGACACGCCGGAAACACCTACCAGACAGACCGGAACCACCTGCCAAGAACGCTGGAGCCACCTGTTCGACTCGCTGGAACCACCTGCCGGACAGGCCAATATCAACTGCTGGCTATGCCAGAACCACCTGGGGGACAGTCCGGGATCACCTGCCAGCCATGGCGGAACCACCTCTCAGACGTACCAGAACCACCTGCCGGAGAAGCTGGAAACACGTCCTGGACAGACTGGAACCACGTGACGGCCATGCCTGAACCACCTGCCGAGCACGGCGGAACCACCTGCCGGACACGCCAAAATCACCTGCGGGCTACGCCAGAACCACTTGGACGACTCTCCGAAATGACCTGCCGGGCATGTTGGAACCACCTCTCAGACATGCCAGAACCCCGTGCCAATGACCCCGGAAGCACCAGCCGAGCACGCCGGAACCACCTGCTCGACTCGCCAGAACCACCTGCCGATCACGCAAAAATCACCTGCCGGCTACGCCACAACCAGTTGGGGAACACTTTGGAATCACCTGCCAGGCTTGCTGGAACCACCTGCCGGTCATGCCAAAATCACCTGCCAACTACGCCAGAACCGCTTGGCGGACACTGCGGAAACACCTGTCGGGCCGGCTGGAACCACATCTCAGACGTGCCAGAAACGTGTTCATGAGATGCTGGAACCACACCCCGAACAGACGGATACCACCTGCCAGAACCGCCTGAACCACCTGCCGAGCACGGCGGAACCACCTGCCGGACACGCCAAAATCACCTGCGGGCTACGCCAGAACCACTTGGACGACTCTCCGAAATGACCTGCCGGGCATGTTGGAACCACCTCTCAGACGTGCCAGAAGCACGTGGCGGACAGTCCGGAATCACCTGTTGGGCATACGCAACCACCTCTGACACGTACCAGAACCACGTGCCGTGCACGCCGGAACCACCTACCGGACAGACCGGAATCAACTTTTGTGCATGCCGGAACCACCAGTCAGATGTGCCAGAAACACGTGCCGGAGACGCCGGAAGCACCTGCCGAGCACGTCGCAACCACCTGCTCAACTCGCCTGAACCACCTGCCGGACACGCCAAAATCACCTGCCCGCTACACCAGCACCACTTCGGGGACAAGCCGGAATCACGTGAGGGGCATGCCGGCACAGCCTCTCAGACTGAACCTCGTGCCGGACACCACAGAAACACCTGCCGGACAGACCGGAACCACCTGCCGGACACGCCGGAAACACCGGCTCGACCCGCTGGAAGGACCGCTGGACGTGCAAAATCACCTGCCGGCTACGCCGGAAACACTTGGCGAACACTCCGGAATCACCTGCCGGGCATGCAGGAACCACCTCTCAGACATGCCAGAACCCCGTGCCAATGACCCCTGAAGCATGAGCCGAGCACGCCGGAACCACCTGCTCGACTCGCCAGAACCACCTGCCGATCACGCAAAAATCACCTGCCGGCTTTGCCACAACCAGTTGGTGAACACTTTGGAATCACCTGCCGGGCTTGCTGGAACCACCTGCCGGTCATGCCAAAATCACCTGCCAACTACGCCAGAACCGCTTGGCGGACACTGCGGAAACACCTGTCGGGCCGGCTGGAACCACATCTCAGACGTGCCAGAAACGTGTTCATGAGATGCTGGAACCACACCCCGAACAGACGGATACCACCTGCCAGAACCGCCTGAACCACCTGCCGAGCATGCTGGAACCACCTGCTCGACTCACCGGTACCACCTCCCTGACACGCCAAAATCACCTGCTGGGTATGCCAGAACCACTTGGCGGACACTCAGGAATCATCTGCCGGACATGCCGGAACCAGCTCTCAGACACACCAGAACCAAGTGCTGGAGACGCCGGAAGCACCTGCCGAGCATGCCGGAGCCACCTGCTCGACTCGCCAGAAACACCTGCCGGACACGCCAAAATCACCTGCCGGGTGTGCCAGAACCACCTGGCGGACACTACGGAATCACCTGCCGCGCATCCCGGAAGCACGTGCCAGACACGCCGGAAACACCTACCGAACAGACCGGAACCACCTGCCGAGCACGCCGGAGCCACCTGTTCGACTCGCTGGAACCACCTGCCGGACAGGCCAATATCAACTGCTGGCTATGCCAGAACCACCTGGGGGACAGTCCGGGATCACCTGCCAGCCATGGCGGAACCACCTCTCAGACGTACCAGAACCACCTGCCGGAGAAGCTGGAAACACGTCCTGGACAGACTGGAACCACGTGACGGCCATGCCTGAACCACCTGCCGAGCACGGCGGAACCACCTGCCGGACACGCCAAAATCACCTGCGGGCTACGCCAGAACCACTTGGACGACTCTCCGAAATGACCTGCCGGGCATGTTGGAACCACCTCTCAGACCTGCCAGAAGCACGTGGCGGACAGTGCGGAATCACCTGTTGGGCATACGCAACCACCTCTGACACGTACCAGAACCACGTGCCGTGCACGCCGGAACCACCTACCGGACAGACCGGAATCAACTTTTGGGCATGCCGGAACCACCAGTCAGATGTGCCAGAAACACGTGCCGGAGACGCCGGAAGCACCTGCCGAGCACGTCGCAACCACCTGCTCAACTCGCCTGAACCACCTGCCGGACACGCCAAAATCACCTGCCCGCTACACCAGCACCACTTCGGGGACAAGCCGGAATCACGTGAGGGGCATTCCGGCACAGCCTCTCAGCCTGAACCTCGTGCCGGACACCACAGAACCACCTGCCGGACAGACCGGAACCACCTGCCGGACACGCCGGAACCACCGGCTCGACCCGCCGGAACGACCGCTGGACATGCAAACTCACCTGCCGGCTACGCCAGAAACACTTGGCGAACACTCCGGAATCACCTGCTGGGCATGCCGGAACCACCTCTCAGATATGCCAGAACCACGTGCCAATGACCCCGGAAGCACCTGCCGAGCACGCCGGAACCACCTGCTCGACTCGCCAGAACCAACTGCCGGACACGCCAAAATCACCTGCCGGCTACGCCACAACCAGTTGGGGAACACTTCGGAATCACCTGCCGCGCTTGCTGGAACCACCTGCCGGTCATGCCAATATCACCTGCCAACTACGCCAGTACCACTTGGCGGACACTGTGGAAACACCTGTCGGGCCGGCCGGAACCACATCTCAGACGTGCCAGAACCATGTGCATGAGATGCTGGAACCACACCCCGAACAGACGGAAAACACCTGCCAGACCCGTCTGAACAACCTGCCGAGCACGCCGGAGCCACCTGCTCGACTCGCCGGAACCACCTACCTGACATGCCCAAATCACCAACCGGGTATGCCAGAACCACTTGGCGGACACTCCGGAATCATCTGCCGGACATGCCGGAACCAGCTCTCAGACACACCAGAACCACGTGCCAGAGACGCCGGAAGCACCTGCCGAGCATGCCGGAGCCACCTGCTCGACTCGCCAGAAACACCTGCCGCACACGCCAAAATCACCTGCCGGGTACGCCAGAACCACCTGGCGGACACTCCGAAATCACCTGTCGCGCATGCCGGAACCACCTCTCAGACGTGCTGGAAGCACGTGCCGGACACGCCGGAATCACCTACCGGACAGAGCGGAACCATCTGCCGAGCACGCCGGAGCCACCTGTTCGACTCGCTGGAACCACCTGCCGGACAGGCCAATATCAACTGCTGGCTATGCCAGAACCACCTGGGGGACGGTCCGGAATCACCTGCCAGCCATGGCGGAACCACCTCTCAGACGTACCAGAACCACCTGCCGGAGAAGCTGGAAACACGTCCTGGACAGTCTGGAACCACCTGCCGGCCAAGCCTGAACCACCTGCCAAGCACAACGGAACAACCTGCCAGACACGCCAAAATCACCTGCGTGTTATGCCAGAACCACCTGGAGGACTCTCAGGGATGGCCTGACGGGCATGCCGGAACCACCTCTCAGACGTGCCAGAACCATGTGGCTGACAGTCCGGAATCACCTGTTGGGCATGCGCAACCACCTCTGAGACGTACCAGAACCACATGCCGTGCAGGCTGGAACCACCTACCGGACAGACCGGAATCAACTTTCGGGCATGCCGGAACCACCTGTCAGATGTGCCAGAAACACGTGCCGGAGACGCCGGAAGCACCTGCCAAGCACGTTGGAACCACCTGCTCAACTCGCCTGAACCACCTGCCGGACATGCCAAAATCACCTGCCGACTATGCCAGAACCACTTGGCAAACACTCCGGAATCACTTGCCGGGCATGCAGGAACCACCTCTCAGACATGCCAGAACCCCGTGCCAATGACCCCGGAAGCACCAGCCGAGCACGCCGGAACCACCTGCTCGACTCGCCAGAACCACCTGCCGATCACGCAAAAATCACCTGCCGGCTACGCCACAACCAGTTGGTGAACACTTTGGAATCACCTGCCAGGCTTGCTGGAACCACCTGCCAGTCATGCCAAAATCACCTGCCAACTACGCCAGAACCGCTTGGCGGACACTGCGGAAACACCTGTCGGGCCGGCCGGAACCACATCTCAGACGTGCCAGAAACGTTTTCATGAGATGCTGGAACCACACCCCGAACAGATGGATACCACCTGCCAGAACCGCCTGAACCACCTGCCGAGCACGCCGGAACCACCTGCTCGACTCACTGGTACCACCTCCCTGACACACCAAAATCACCTGCTGGGTATGCCAGAACCACTTGGCGGACACTCCGGAATCATCTGCCGGACATGCCGGAACCAGCTCTCAGACACACCAGAACCAAGTGCTGGAGACGCCGGAAGCACCTGCCGAGCATGCCGGAGCCACCTGCTCGACTCGCCAGAAACACCTGCCGGACACGCCAAAATCACATGCCGGGTGTGCCAGAACCACCTGGCGGACACTCCGAAATCACCTGTCGCGCATCCCGGAAGCACGTGCCAGACACGCCGGAAACACCTACCGAACAGACCGGAACCACCTGCCGAGCACGCTGGGGCCACCTGTTCCACTCGCTGGAACCACCTGCCGGACAGGCCAATATCAACTGCTGGCTATGCCAGAACCACCTGGGGGACAGTCCGGGATCACCTGCCAGCCATGGCGGAACCACCTCTCAGACGTACCAGAACCACCTGCCGGAGAAGCTGGAAACACGTCCTGGACAGACTGGAACCACGTGACGGCCATGCCTGAACCACCTGCCGAGCACGGCGGAACCACCTGCCGGACACGCCAAAATCACCTGCGGGCTACGCCAGAACCACTTGGACGACTCTCCTAAATGACCTGCCGGGCATGTTGGAACCACCTCTCAGACGTGCCAGAAGCACGTGGCGGACAGTGCGGAATCACCTGTTGGGCATACGCAACCACCTCTGACACGTACCAGAACCACGTGCCGTGCACGCCGGAACCACCTACCGGACAGACCGGAATCAACTTTTGGGCATGCCGGAACCACCAGTCAGATGTGCCAGAAACACGTGCCGGAGACGCCGGAAGCACCTGCCGAGCACGTCGCAACCACCTGCTCAACTCGCCTGAACCACCTGCCGGACACGCCAAAATCACCTGCCCGCTACACCAGCACCACTTCGGGGACAAGCCGCAATCACGTGAGGGGCATGCCAGCACAGCCTCTCAGACTGAACCTCGTGCCGGACACCACAGAACCACCTGCCGGACTGACCGGAACCACCTGCCGGACACGCCGGAAACACCGGCTCGACCCGCTGGAAGGACCGCTGGACGTGCAAAATCACCTGCCGGCTACGCCGGAAACACTTGGCGAACACTCCGGAATCACCTGCCGGGCATGCCGGAACCACCTCTCAGATATGCCAGAACCACGTGCCAATGACCCTGGAAGCACCTGCCGAGCACGCTGGAACCACCTGCTCGACTCGCCAGAACCACCTGCTGGACACGCAAAAATCACCTGCCGGCTTCGCCACAACCAGTTGGGGAACACTTCGGAATCACCTGCCGGGCTTGCTGGAACCACCTGCCGGTCATGCCAAAATCACCTGCCAACTACGCCAGTACCACTTGTCGGACACTGTGGAAACACCTGTCGGGCCGGCCAGAACCACATCTCAGACATGCCAGAACCATGTGCATGAGATGCTGGAACCACACCCCGAACAGACGGAAAACACCTGCCAGCCCCGTCTGAACAACCTGCCGTGCACGCCGGAGCCACCTGCTCGACTCGCCGGAACCACCTACCTGACATGCCCAAATCACCAGCCGGGTATGCCAGAACCACTTGGCGGACACTCCGGAATCATCTGCCGGACATGCCGGAACCAGCTCTCAGACACAGCAGAACCACGTGCCGGAGACGCCGGAAGCACCTGCCGAGCACGCCGGAGCCACCTGCTCGACTCACCAGAAACACCTGCCGGACACGCCAAAATCACCTGCCGGGTACGCCAGAACCACCTGGCGGACACTCCGAAATCACCTGTCGCGCATGCCGGAACCACCTTTCAGACGTGCCGGAAGCACGTGCCGGACACGCCGGAATCACCTACCGGACAGACCGGAACCACCTGCCGAGCACGCCGGAGCCACCTGTTCGACTCGCTGGAACCACCTGCCGGACAGGCCAATATCAACTGCTGGCTATGCCAGAACCACCTGGGGGACGGTCCGGAATCACCTGCCAGCCATGGCGGAACCACCTCTCAGACGTACCAGAACCACCTGCCGGAGAAGCTGGAAACACGTTCTGGACAGTCTGGAACCACCTGCCGGCCAAGCCTGAACCACCTGCCAAGCACAACGGAACAACCTGCCAGACACGCCAAAATCACCTGCGTGTTATGCCAGAACCACTTGGAGGACTCTCTGGGATGACCTGCCGGGCATGCCGGAACCACCTCTCAGACGTGCCAGAACCATGTGGCGGACAGTCCGGAATCACCTGTTGGGCATGCGCAACCACCTCTGAGACGTACCAGAACCACATGCCGTGCAGGCTGGAACCACCTACCGGACAGACCGGAATCACCTTTCTGGCATGCCGGAACCACCTGTCAGATGTGCCAGAAACACGTGCCGGAGACGCCGGAAGCACCTGCCAAGCACGTTGGAACCACCTGCTCAACTCGCCTGAACCACCTGCCGGACATGCCAAAATCACCTGCCGACTATGCCAGAACCACTTGGCGAACACTCCGGAATCACTTGCCGGGCATGCAGGAACCACCTCTCAGACATGCCAGAACCCCGTGCCAATGACCCCGGAAGCACCAGCCGAGCACGCCGGAACCACCTGCTCGATTCGCCAGAACCACCTGCCGATCACGCAAAAATCACCTGCCGGCTACGCCACAACCAGTTGGTGAACACTTTGGAATCACCTGCCAGGCTTGCTGGAACCACCTGCCAGTCATGCCAAAATCACCTGCCAACTACGCAAGAACCGCTTGGCGGACACTGCGGAAACACCTGTCGGGCCGGCTGGAACCACATCTCAGACGTGCCAGAAACGTTTTCATGAGATGCTGGAACCACACCTCGAACAGATGGATACCACCTGCCAGAACCGCCTGAACCACCTGCCGAGCACGCCGGAGCCACCTGCTCGACTCGCCGGAACCACCTACCTGAAATGCCCAAATCACCAGCCGGGTATGCCAGAACCACTTGGCGGACACTCCGGAATCATCTGCCGGACATGCCGGAACCAGCTCTCAGACACAGCAGAACCACGTGCCGGAGACGCCGGAAGCACCTGCCGAGCATGCCGGAGCCACCTGCTCGACTCGCCAGAAACACCTGCCGGACACGCCAAAATCACCTGCCGGGTACGCCAGAACCACCTGGCGGACACTCCGAAATCACCTGTCGCGCATCCCGGAAGCACGTGCCAGACACGCCGGAAACACCTACCGAACAGACCGGAACCACCTGCCAAGAACGCCGGAGCCACCTGTTCGACTCGCTGGAACCACCTGCCGCACAGGCCAATATCAACTGCTGGCTATGCCAGAACCACCTGGGGGACAGTCCGGGATCACCTGCCAGCCATGGCGGAACCACCTCTCAGACGTACCAGAACCACCTGCCGGAGAAGCTGGAAACACGTCCTGGACAGACTGGAACCACGTGACGGCCATGCCTGAACCACCTGCCGAGCACGGCGGAACCACCTGCCGGACACGCCAAAATCACCTGCGGGCTACGCCAGAACCACTTGGACGACTCTCCGAAATGACCTGCCGGGCATGTTGGAACCACCTCTCAGACGTGCCAGAAGCACGTGGCGGACAGTCCGGAATCACCTGTTGGGCATACGCAACCACCTCTGACACGTACCAGAACCACGCGCCGTGCACGCCGGAACCACCTACTGGACAGACCGGAATCAACTTTTGGGCATGCCGGAACCACCAGTCAGATGTGCCAGAAACACGTGCCGGAGACGCCGGAAGCACCTGCCGAGCACGTCGCAACCACCTGCTCAACTCGCCTGAACCACCTGCCCGACACGCCAAAATCACCTGCCCGCTACACCAGCACCACTTTGGGGACAAACCGGAATCACGTGAGGGGCATGCCGGCACAGCCTCTCAGACTGAACCTCGTGCCGGACACCACAGAACCACCTGCCGGACAGACCGGAACCACCTGCCGGACACGCCGGAACCACCGGCTCGACCCGCCGGAACGACCGCTGGACATGCAAAATCACCTGCCGGCTACGCCGGAAACACTTGGCGAACACTCCCGAATCACCTGCCGGGCATGCCGGAACCACCTCTCAGATATGCCAGAACCACGTGCCAATGACCCCGGAAGCACCTGCCGAACACGCCGGAACCACCTGCTCGACTCACCAGAAGCACCTGCCGGACACGCAAAAATCACCTGCTGGCTACGCCACAACCAGTTGGGGAACAATTCGGAATCACCTGCAGGCCTTGCTAGAACCACCTGCCGGTCATGCCATAATCACCTGCCAACTACGCCAGTACCACTTGGCGGACACTGTGGAAACACCTGTCGGGCCGGCCGGAACCACATTTCAGACGTGCCAGAACCATGTGCATGAGATGCTGGAACCACACCCCGAACAGACGGAAAACACCTGCCAGACCCGTCTGAACAACCTGCCGAGCACGCAGGAGCCACCTGCTCGCCTCGCCGGAACCACCTACCTGACATGACAAAATCACCAGCCGGGTATGCCAGAACCACTTGGCTGACATTCCGGAATCACCTGTCGGACATGCCGGAACCAGCTCTCAGACACACCAGAACCACGTGCCGGAGACGCCAGAAGCACCTGCCGAGAATGCCGGAGCCACCTGCTCGACTCGCCAGAAACACCTGCCGGACATGCCAAAATCACCTGCCGGGTAGGCCAGAACCACCTGGCGGACACTCCAAAATCACCTGTCGCGCCTGCCGGAACCACCTCTCAGACGTGCCGGAAGAACGTGCCGGACACGCCGGAATCACCTACCGGACAGACCGGAACCACCTGCCGAGCACGCCGGAGCCACCTGTTCGACTCGCTGGAACCACCTGCCGGACAGGCCAATATCAACTGCTGGCTATGCCAGAACCACCTGGGGGACGGTCCGGAATCACCTGCCAGCCATGGCGGAACCACCTCTCAGACGTACCAGAACCACCTGCCGGAGAAGCTGGAAACACGTCCTGGACAGTCTGGAACCACCTGCCGGCCAAGCCTGAACCACCTGGCAAGCACAACGGAACAACCTGCCAGACACGCCAAAATCACCTGCGTGTTATGCCAGAACCACTTGGAGGACTCTCTGGGATGACCTGCCGGGCATGCCGGAACCACCTCTCAGACGTGCCAGAACCATGTGGCGGACAGTCTGGAATCACCTGTTGGGCATGCGCAACCACCTCTGAGACGTACCAGGACCACATGCCGTGCAGGCTGGAACCACCTACCGGACAGACCGGAATCACCTTTCGGGCATGCCGGAACCACCTGTCAGATGTGCCAGAAACACGTGCAGGAGACGCCGGAAGCACCTGCCAAGCACGTTGGAACCACCTGCTCAACTCGCCTGAACCACCTGACGGACATGCCAAAATCACTGGCCGACTATGCCAGAAGCACTTGGCGAACACTCCGGAATCACTTGCCGGGCATGCAGGAACCACCTCTCAGACATGCCAGAACCCCGTGCCAATGACCCCGGTAGCACCAGCCGAGCACGCCGGAACCACCTGCTCGACTCGCCAGAACCACCTGCCGATCACGCAAAAATCACCTGCCGGCTACGCCACAACCAGTTGGTGAACACTTTGGAATCAGCTGCCAGGCTTGCTGGAACCACCTGCCGGTCATGCCAAAATCACCTGGCAACTACGCCAGAACCGCTTGGCGGACACTGCGGAAACACCTGTCGGGCCGGCTGGAACCACATCTCAGACATGCCAGAAACGTGTTCATGAGATGCTGGAACCACACCCCGAACAGACGGATACCACCTGCCAGAACCGCCTGAACCACCTGCTGAGCACGCCGGAACCACCTGCTCGACTCACCGGTACCACCTCCCTGACACGCCAAAATCACCTGCTGGGTATGCCAGAACCACTTGGCGGACACTCCGGAATCATCTGCCGGATATGCCGGAACCAGCTCTCAGACACACCAGAACCAAGTGCCGGAGACGCCGGAAGCACCTGCCGAGCATGCCGGAGCCACCTGCTCGACTCGCCAGAAACACCTGCCGCACACGCCAAAATCACCTGCCGGGTATGCCAGAACCACCTGGCGGACACTACGGAATCACCTGCCGCGCATGCCGGAACCACCTCTCAGACGTGCCGGAAGCACGTGCCAGACACGCCGGAAACACCTACCAGACAGACCGGAACCACCTGCCAAGAACGCTGGAGCCACCTGTTCGACTCGCTGGAACCACCTGCCGGACAGGCCAATATCAACTGCTGGCTATGCCAGAACCACCTGGGGGACAGTCCGGGATCACCTGCCAGCCATGGCGGAACCACCTCTCAGACGTACCAGAACCACCTGCCGGAGAAGCTGGAAACACGTCCTGGACAGACTGGAACCACGTGACGGCCATGCCTGAACCACCTGCCGAGCACGGCGGAACCACCTGCCGGACACGCCAAAATCACCTGCGGGCTACGCCAGAACCACTTGGACGACTCTCCGAAATGACCTGCCGGGCATGTTGGAACCACCTCTCAGACATGCCAGAACCCCGTGCCAATGACCCCGGAAGCACCAGCCGAGCACGCCGGAACCACCTGCTCGACTCGCCAGAACCACCTGCCGATCACGCAAAAATCACCTGCCGGCCACGCCACAACCAGTTGGGGAACACTTTGGAATCACCTGCCAGGCTTGCTGGAACCACCTGCCGGTCATGCCAAAATCACCTGCCAACTACGCCAGAACCGCTTGGCGGACACTGCGGAAACACCTGTCGGGCCGGCTGGAACCACATCTCAGACGTGCCAGAAACATGTTCATGAGATGCTGGAACCACACCCCGAACAGACGGATACCACCTGCCAGAACCGCCTGAACCACCTGCCGAGCACGGCGGAACCACCTGCCGGACACGCCAAAATCACCTGCGGGCTACGCCAGAACCACTTGGACGACTCTCCGAAATGACCTGCCGGGCATCTTGGAACCACCTCTCAGACGTGCCAGAAGCACGTGGCGGACAGTCCGGAATCACCTGTTGGGCATACGCAACCACCTCTGACACGTACCAGAACCACGTGCCGTGCACGCCGGAACCACCTACCGGACAGACCGGAATCAACTTTTGTGCATGCCGGAACCACCAGTCAGATGTGCCAGAAACACGTGCCGGAGACGCCGGAAGCACCTGCCGAGCACGTCGCAACCACCTGCTCAACTCGCCTGAACCACCTGCCGGACACGCCAAAATCACCTGCCCGCTACACCAGCACCACTTCGGGGACAAGCCGGAATCACGTGAGGGGCATGCCGGCACAGCCTCTCAGACTGAACCTCGTGCCGGACACCACAGAAACACCTGCCGGACAGACCGGAACCACCTGCCGGACACGCCGGAAACACCGGCTCGACCCGCTGGAAGGACCGCTGGACGTGCAAAATCACCTGCCGGCTACGCCGGAAACACTTGGCGAACACTCCGGAATCACCTGCCGGGCATGGAGGAACCACCTCTCAGACATGCCAGAACCCCGTGCCAATGACCCCTGAAGCACGAGCCGAGCACGCCGGAACCACCTGCTCGACTCGCCAGAACCACCTGCCGATCACGCAAAAATCACCTGCCGGCTTTGCCACAACCAGTTGGTGAACACTTTGGAATCACCTGCCGGGCTTGCTGGAACCACCTGCCGGTCATGCCAAAATCACCTGCCAACTACGCCAGAACCGCTTGGCGGACACTGCGGAAACACCTGTCGGGCCGGCTGGAACCACATCTCAGACGTGCCAGAAACGTGTTCATGAGATGCTGGAACCACACCCCGAACAGACGGATACCACCTGCCAGAACCGCCTGAACCACCTGCCGAGCATGCTGGAACCACCTGCTCGACTCACCGGTACCACCTCCCTGACACGCCAAAATCACCTGCTGGGTATGCCAGAACCACTTGGCGGACACTCCGGAATCATCTGCCGGACATGCCGGAACCAGCTCTCAGACACACCAGAACCAAGTGCTGGAGACGCCGGAAGCACCTGCCGAGCATGCCGGAGCCACCTGCTCGACTCGCCAGAAACACCTGCCGGACACGCCAAAATCACCTGCCGGGTGTGCCAGAACCACCTGGCGGACACTACGGAATCACCTGCCGCGCATCCCGGAAGCACGTGCCAGACACGCCGGAAACACCTACCGAACAGACCGGAACCACCTGCCGAGCACGCCGGAGCCACCTGTTCGACTCGCTGGAACCACCTGCCGGACAGGCCAATATCAACTGCTGGCTATGCCAGAACCACCTGGGGGACAGTCCGGGATCACCTGCCAGCCATGGCGGAACCACCTCTCAGACGTACCAGAACCACCTGCCGGAGAAGCTGGAAACACGTCCTGGACAGACTGGAACCACGTGACGGCCATGCCTGAACCACCTGCCGAGCACGGCGGAACCACCTGCCGGACACGCCAAAATCACCTGCGGGCTACGCCAGAACCACTTGGACGACTCTCCGAAATGACCTGCCGGGCATGTTGGAACCACCTCTCAGACCTGCCAGAAGCACGTGGCGGACAGTGCGGAATCACCTGTTGGGCATACGCAACCACCTCTGACACGTACCAGAACCACGTGCCGTGCACGCCGGAACCACCTACCGGACAGACCGGAATCAACTTTTGGGCATGCCGGAACCACCAGTCAGATGTGCCAGAAACACGTGCCGGAGACGCCGGAAGCACCTGCCGAGCACGTCGCAACCACCTGCTCAACTCGCCTGAACCACCTGCCGGACACGCCAAAATCACCTGCCCGCTACACCAGCACCACTTCGGGGACAAGCCGGAATCACGTGAGGGGCATTCCGGCACAGCCTCTCAGCCTGAACCTCGTGCCGGACACCACAGAACCACCTGCCGGACAGACCGGAACCACCTGCCGGACACGCCGGAACCACCGGCTCGACCCGCCGGAACGACCGCTGGACATGCAAACTCACGTGCCGGCTAAGCCAGAAACACTTGGCGAACACTCCGGAATCACCTGCTGGGCATGCCGGAACCACCTCTCAGATATGCCAGAACCACGTGCCAATGACCCCGGAAGCACCTGCCGAGCACGCCGGAACCACCTGCTCGACTCGCCAGAACCAACTGCCGGACACGCCAAAATCACCTGCCGGCTACGCCACAACCAGTTGGGGAACACTTCGGAATCACCTGCCGCGCTTGCTGGAACCACCTGCCGGTCATGCCAATATCACCTGCCAACTACGCCAGTACCACTTGGCGGACACTGTGGAAACACCTGTCGGGCCGGCCGGAACCACATCTCAGACGTGCCAGAACCATGTGCATGAGATGCTGGAACCACACCCCGAACAGACGGAAAACACCTGCCAGACCCGTCTGAACAACCTGCCGAGCACGCCGGAGCCACCTGCTCGACTCGCCGGAACCACCTAACTGACATGCCCAAATCACCAACCGGGTATGCCAGAACCACTTGGCGGACACTCCGGAATCATCTGCCGGACATGCCGGAACCAGCTCTCAGACACACCAGAACCACGTGCCAGAGACGCCGGAAGCACCTGCCGAGCATGCCGGAGCCACCTGCTCGACTCGCCAGAAACACCTGCCGCACACGCCAAAATCACCTGCCGGGTACGCCAGAACCACCTGGCGGACACTCCGAAATCACCTGTCGCGCATGCCGGAACCACCTCTCAGACGTGCTGGAAGCACGTGCCGGACACGCCGGAATCACCTACCGGACAGAGCGGAACCATCTGCCGAGCACGCCGGAGCCACCTGTTCGACTCGCTGGAACCACCTGCCGGACAGGCCAATATCAACTGCTGGCTATGCCAGAACCACCTGGGGGACGGTCCGGAATCACCTGCCAGCCATGCCGGAACCACCTCTCAGACGTACCAGAACCACCTGCCGGAGAAGCTGGAAACACGTCCTGGACAGTCTGGAACCACCTGCCGGCCAAGCCTGAACCACCTGCCAAGCACAACGGAACAACCTGCCAGACACGCCAAAATCACCTGCGTGTTATGCCAGAACCACCTGGAGGACTCTCAGGGATGGCCTGACGGGCATGCCGGAACCACCTCTCAGACGTGCCAGAACCATGTGGCTGACAGTCCGGAATCACCTGTTGGGCATGCGCAACCACCTCTGAGACGTACCAGAACCACATGCCGTGCAGGCTGGAACCACCTACCGGACAGACCGGAATCACCTTTCGGGCATGCCGGAACCACCTGTCAGATGTGCCAGAAACACGTGCCGGAGACGCCGGAAGCACCTGCCAAGCACGTTGGAACCACCTGCTCAACTCGCCTGAACCACCTGCCGGACATGCCAAAATCACCTGCCGACTATGCCAGAACCACTTGGCGAACACTCCGGAATCACTTGCCGGGCATGCAGGAACCACCTCTCAGACATGCCAGAACCCCGTGCCAATGACCCCGGAAGCACCAGCCGAGCACGCCGGAACCACCTGCTCGACTCGCCAGAACCACCTGCCGATCACGCAAAAATCACCTGCCGGCTACGCCACAACCAGTTGGTGAACACTTTGGAATCACCTGCCAGGCTTGCTGGAACCACCTGCCAGTCATGCCAAAATCACCTGCCAACTACGCCAGAACCGCTTGGCGGACACTGCGGAAACACCTGTCGGGCCGGCCGGAACCACATCTCAGACGTGCCAGAAACGTTTTCATGAGATGCTGGAACCACACCCCGAACAGATGGATACCACCTGCCAGAACCGCCTGAACCACCTGCCGAGCACGCCGGAACCACCTGCTCGACTCACTGGTACCACCTCCCTGACACACCAAAATCACCTGCTGGGTATGCCAGAACCACTTGGCGGACACTCCGGAATCATCTGCCGGACATGCCGGAACCAGCTCTCAGACACACCAGAACCAAGTGCTGGAGACGCCGGAAGCACCTGCCGAGCATGCCGGAGCCACCTGCTCGACTCGCCAGAAACACCTGCCGGACACGCCAAAATCACATGCCGGGTGTGCCAGAACCACCTGGCGGACACTCCGAAATCACCTGTCGCGCATCCCGGAAGCACGTGCCAGACACGCCGGAAACACCTACCGAACAGACCGGAACCACCTGCCGAGCACGCTGGAGCCACCTGTTCCACTCGCTGGAACCACCTGCCGGACAGGCCAATATCAACTGCTGGCTATGCCAGAACCACCTGGGGGACAGTCCGGGATCACCTGCCAGCCATGGCGGAACCACCTCTCAGACGTACCAGAACCACCTGCCGGAGAAGCTGGAAACACGTCCTGGACAGACTGGAACCACGTGACGGCCATGCCTGAACCACCTGCCGAGCACGGCGGAACCACCTGCCGGACACGCCAAAATCACCTGCGGGCTACGCCAGAACCACTTGGACGACTCTCCTAAATGACCTGCCGGGCATGTTGGAACCACCTCTCAGACGTGCCAGAAGCACGTGGCGGACAGTGCGGAATCACCTGTTGGGCATACGCAACCACCTCTGACACGTACCAGAACCACGTGCCGTGCACGCCGGAACCACCTACCGGACAGACCGGAATCAACTTTTGGGCATGCCGGAACCACCAGTCAGATGTGCCAGAAACACGTGCCGGAGACGCCGGAAGCACCTGCCGAGCACGTCGCAACCACCTGCTCAACTCGCCTGAACCACCTGCCGGACACGCCAAAATCACCTGCCCGCTACACCAGCACCACTTCGGGGACAAGCCGCAATCACGTGAGGGGCATGCCAGCACAGCCTCTCAGACTGAACCTCGTGCCGGACACCACAGAACCACCTGCCGGACTGACCGGAACCACCTGCCGGACACGCCGGAAACACCGGCTCGACCCGCTGGAAGGACCGCTGGACATGCAAAATCACCTGCCGGCTACGCCGGAAACACTTGGCGAACACTCCGGAATCACCTGCCGGGCATGCCGGAACCACCTCTCAGATATGCCAGAACCACGTGCCAATGACCCTGGAAGCACCTGCCGAGCACGCCGGAACCACCTGCTCGACTCGCCAGAACCACCTGCTGGACACGCAAAAATCACCTGCCGGCTTCGCCACAACCAGTTGGGGAACACTTCGGAATCACCTGCCGGGCTTGCTGGAACCACCTGCCGGTCATGCCAAAATCACCTGCCAACTACGCCAGTACCACTTGTCGGACAATGTGGAAACACCTGTCGGGCCGGCCAGAACCACATCTCAGACATGCCAGAACCATGTGCATGAGATGCTGGAACCACACCCCGAACAGACGGAAAACACCTGCCAGCCCCGTCTGAACAACCTGCCGTGCACGCCGGAGCCACCTGCTCGACTCGCCGGAACCACCTACCTGACATGCCCAAATCACCAGCCGGGTATGCCAGAACCACTTGGCGGACACTCCGGAATCATCTGCCGGACATGCCGGAACCAGCTCTCAGACACAGCAGAACCACGTGCCGGAGACGCCGGAAGCACCTGCCGAGCACGCCGGAGCCACCTGCTCGACTCACCAGAAACACCTGCCGGACACGCCAAAATCACCTGCCGGGTACGCCAGAACCACCTGGCGGACACTCCGAAATCACCTGTCGCGCATGCCGGAACCACCTTTCAGACGTGCCGGAAGCACGTGCCGGACACGCCGGAATCACCTACCGGACAGACCGGAACCACCTGCCGAGCACGCCGGAGCCACCTGTTCGACTCGCTGGAACCACCTGCCGGACAGGCCAATATCAACTGCTGGCTATGCCAGAACCACCTGGGGGACGGTCCGGAATCACCTGCCAGCCATGGCGGAACCACCTCTCAGACGTACCAGAACCACCTGCCGGAGAAGCTGGAAACACGTTCTGGACAGTCTGGAACCACCTGCCGGCCAAGCCTGAACCACCTGCCAAGCACAACGGAACAACCTGCCAGACACGCCAAAATCACCTGCGTGTTATGCCAGAACCACTTGGAGGACTCTCTGGGATGACCTGCCGGGCATGCCGGAACCACCTCTCAGACGTGCCAGAACCATGTGGCGGACAGTCCGGAATCACCTGTTGGGCATGCGCAACCACCTCTGAGACGTACCAGAACCACATGCCGTGCAGGCTGGAACCACCTACCGGACAGACCGGAATCACCTTTCGGGCATGCCGGAACCACCTGTCAGATGTGCCAGAAACACGTGCCGGAGACGCCGGAAGCACCTGCCAAGCACGTTGGAACCACCTGCTCAACTCGCCTGAACCACCTGCCGGACATGCCAAAATCACCTGCCGACTATGCCAGAACCACTTGGCGAACACTCCGGAATCACTTGCCGGGCATGCAGGAACCACCTCTCAGACATGCCAGAACCCCGTGCCAATGACCCCGGAAGCACCAGCCGAGCACGCCGGAACCACCTGCTCGATTCGCCAGAACCACCTGCCGATCACGCAAAAATCACCTGCCGGCTACGCCACAACCAGTTGGTGAACACTTTGGAATCACCTGCCAGGCTTGCTGGAACCACCTGCCAGTCATGCCAAAATCACCTGCCAACTACGCCAGAACCGCTTGGCGGACACTGCGGAAACACCTGTCCGGCCGGCTGGAACCACATCTCAGACGTGCCAGAAACGTTTTCATGAGATGCTGGAACCACACCTCGAACAGATGGATACCACCTGCCAGAACCGCCTGAACCACCTGCCGAGCACGCCGGAGCCACCTGCTCGACTCGCCGGAACCACCTACCTGAAATGCCCGAATCACCAGCCGGGTATGCCAGAACCACTTGGCGGACACTCCGGAATCATCTGCCGGATATGCCGGAGCCAGCTCTCAGACACAGCAGAACCACGTGCCGGAGACGCCGGAAGCACCTGCCGAGCATGCCGGAGCCACCTGCTCGACTCGCCAGAAACACCTGCCGGACACGCCAAAATCACCTGCCGGGTACGCCAGAACCACCTGGCGGACACTCCGAAATCACCTGTCGCGCATCCCGGAAGCACGTGCCAGACACGCCGGAAACACCTACCGAACAGACCGGAACCACCTGCCAAGAACGCCGGAGCCACCTGTTCGACTCGCTGGAACCACCTGCCGCACAGGCCAATATCAACTGCTGGCTATGCCAGAACCACCTGGGGGACAGTCCGGGATCACCTGCCAGCCATGGCGGAACCACCTCTCAGACGTACCAGAACCACCTGCCGGAGAAGCTGGAAACACGTCCTGGACAGACTGGAACCACGTGACGGCCATGCCTGAACCACCTGCCGAGCACGGCGGAACCACCTGCCGGACACGCCAAAATCACCTGCGGGCTACGCCAGAACCACTTGGACGACTCTCCGAAATGACCTGCCGGGCATGTTGGAACCACCTCTCAGACATGCCAGAACCCCGTGCCAATGACCCCGGAAGCACCAGCCGAGCACGCCGGAACCACCTGCTCGACTCGCCAGAACCACCTGCCGATCACGCAAAAATCACCTGCCGGCTACGCCACAACCAGTTGGGGAACACTTTGGAATCACCTGCCAGGCTTGCTGGAACCACCTGCCGGTCATGCCAAAATCACCTGCCAACTACGCCAGAACCGCTTGGCGGACACTGCGGAAACACCTGTCGGGCCGGCTGGAACCACATCTCAGACGTGCCAGAAACGTGTTCATGAGATGCTGGAACCACACCCCGAACAGACGGATACCACCTGCCAGAACCGCCTGAACCACCTGCCGAGCACGGCGGAACCACCTGCCGGACACGCCAAAATCACCTGCGGGCTACGCCAGAACCACTTGGACGACTCTCCGAAATGACCTGCCGGGCATGTTGGAACCACCTCTCAGACGTGCCAGAAGCACGTGGCGGACAGTCCGGAATCACCTGTTGGGCATACGCAACCACCTCTGACACGTACCAGAACCACGTGCCGTGCACGCCGGAACCACCTACCGGACAGACCGGAATCAACTTTTGGGCATGCCGGAACCACCAGTCAGATGTGCCAGAAACACGTGCCGGAGACGCCGGAAGCACCTGCCGAGCACGTCGCAACCACCTGCTCAACTCGCCTGAACCACCTGCCGGACACGCCAAAATCACCTGCCCGCTACACCAGCACCACTTCGGGGACAAGCCGGAATCACGTGAGGGGCATGCCGGCACAGCCTCTCAGACTGAACCTCGTGCCGGACACCACAGAAACACCTGCCGGACAGACCGGAACCACCTGCCGGACACGCCGGAAACACCGGCTCGACCCGCTGGAAGGACCGCTGGACGTGCAAAATCACCTGCCGGCTACGCCGGAAACACTTGGCGAACACTCCGGAATCACCTGCCGGGCATGCAGGAACCACCTCTCAGACATGCCAGAACCCCGTGCCAATGACCCCTGAAGCACGAGCCGAGCACGCCGGAACCACCTGCTCGACTCGCCAGAACCACCTGCCGATCACGCAAAAATCACCTGCCGGCTTTGCCACAACCAGTTGGTGAACACTTTGGAATCACCTGCCGGGCTTGCTGGAACCACCTGCCGGTCATGCCAAAATCACCTGCCAACTACGCCAGAACCGCTTGGCGGACACTGCGGAAACACCTGTCGGGCCGGCTGGAACCACATCTCAGACGTGCCAGAAACGTGTTCATGAGATGCTGGAACCACACCCCGAACAGACGGATACCACCTGCCAGAACCGCCTGAACCACCTGCCGAGCATGCTGGAACCACCTGCTAGACTCACCGGTACCACCTCCCTGACACGCCAAAATCACCTGCTGGGTATGCCAGAACCACTTGGCGGACACTCAGGAATCATCTGCCGGACATGCCGGAACCAGCTCTCAGACACACCAGAACCAAGTGCCGGAGACGCCAGAAGCACCTGCCGAGCATGCCGGAGCCACCTGCTCGACTCGCCAGAAACACCTGCCGGACATGCCAAAATCACCTGCCGGGTACAACAGAACCACCTGGCGGACACTCCGAAATCACCTGTCGCGCATGCCGGAACCACCTCTCAGACGTGCCGGAAGCACGTGCCGGACACGCCGGAATCACCTACCGGACAGACCGGAACCACCTGCCGAGCACGCCGGAGCCACCTGTTCGACTCGCTGGAACCACCTGCCGGACAGGCCAATATCAACTGCTGGCTATGCCAGAACCACCTGGGGGACGGTCCGGAATCACCTGCCAGCCATGGCGGAACCACCTCTCACACGTACCAGAACCACCTGCCGGAGAGGCTGGAAACACGTCCTGGACAGTCTGGAACCACCTGCCGGCCAAGCCTGAACCACCTGCCAAGCACAACGGAACAACCTGCCGGACACGGCAAAATCACCTGCGGGCTACGCCAGAACCACTTGGACGACTCTCCGAAATGACCTGCCGGGCATGTTGGAACCACCTCTCAGACGTGCCAGAAGCACTTGGCGAACACTCCGGAATCACCTGCCGTGCATGCCGGAACCACCTCTCAGATATGCCAGAACCACGTGCCAATGACCCCGGAAGCACCTGCCGAGCACGCCGGAACCACCTGCTCGACTTGCCAGAACCACCTGCCGGACACGCAGAAATCACCTGCCGGCTACGCCACAACCAGTTGGGGAACACTTCGGAATCACCTGCCGGGCTTGCTGGAACCACCTGCCGGTCATGCCAAAATCACCTGCCAACTACGCCAGTACCACTTGGCGGACACTGTGGAAACACCTGTCGGGCCGGCCGGAACCACATCTCAGACGTGCCAGAACCATGTGCATGAGATGCTGGAACCACACCCCGAACAGACGGAAAACACCTGCCACACCCGTCTGAACAACCTGCCGAGCACCTACCTGACATGCCCAAATCACCAGCCGGGTATGCCAGAACCACTTGGCGGACACTCCGGAATCATCTGCCGGACATGCCGGAACCAGCTCTCAGACACACCAGAACCACGTGCCGGAGACGCCGGAAGCACCTGCCGAGCATGCCGGAGCCACCTGCTCGACTCGCCAGAAACACCAGCCGATCATTCAAAAATCACCTGCCGGCTACGCCACAACCATTTGGTGAACACTTTGGAATCACCTGCCAGGCTTGCTGGAACCACCTGCCGGTCATGCCAAAATCACCTGACAACTACGCCAGAACCGCTTGGCGGACACTGCGGAAACACCTGTCGGGCCGGCTGGAACCACATCACAGACGTGCCAGAAACGTGTTCATGAGATGCTGGAACCACACCCCGAACAGACGGATACCACCTGCCAGAACCGCCTGAACCACCTGCCGAGCACGCCGGAACCACCTGCTCGACTCACCGGGACCACCTCCCTGACACGCCAAAATCACCTGCTGGGTATGCCACAACCACTTGGCGGACACTCCGGAATCATCTGCCGGACATGCCGGAACCAGCTCTCAGACACACCAGAACCAAGTGCCGGAGACGCCGGAAGCACCTGCCGAGCATGCCGGAGCCACCTGCTCGACTCGCCAGAAACACCTGCCGGACACGCCAAAATCACCTGCCGGGTATGCCAGAAGCACCTGGCGGACACTACGGAATCACCTGCCGCGCATGCCTGAACCACCTCTCAGACGTGCCGGAAGCACGTGCCGGACATGCCGGAAACACCTACCGGACAGACCGGAACCACCTGCCAAGAACGCCGGAGCCACCTGTTCGACTCGCTGGAACCACCTGCCGGACAGGCCAATATCAACTGCTGGCTATGCCAGAACCGCCTGGGGGACAGTCCGGGATCACCTGCCAGCCATGGCGGAACCACCTCTCAGACGTACCAGAACCACCTGCCGGAGAAGCTGGAAACACGTCCTGGACAGTCTGGAACCACCTGCCGGCCAAGCCTGAACCACCTGCCAAGCACCACGGAACAACCTGCCAGACACGCCAAAATCACCTGCGTGTTATGCCAGAACCACTTGGAGGACTCTCTGGGATGACCTGCCGGGCATGCCAGAACCACCTCTCAGACGTGCCAGAACCATGTGGCGGACAGTCCGGAATCACCTGTTGGGCATGCGCAACCACCTCTGAGACGTACCAGAACCACATGCCGTGCAGGCTGGAACCACCTACCGGACAGACCGGAATCACCTTTCTGGCATGCCGGAACCACCTGTCAGATGTGCCAGAAACACGTGCCGGAGACGCCGGAAGCACCTGCCAAGCACGTTGGAACCACCTGCTCAACTCGCCTGAACCACCTGCCGGACATGCCAAAATCACCTGCCGACTGTGCCAGAACCACTTGGCGAACACTCCGGAATCACTTGCCGGGCATGCAGGAACCACCTCTCAGACATGCCAGAACCCCGTGCCAATGACCCCGGAAGCACCAGCCGAGCACGCCGGAACCACCTGCTCGACTCGCCAGAACCACCTGCCGATCACGCAAAAATCACCTGCCGGCTACGCCACAACCAGTTGGTGAACACTTTGGAATCAGCTGCCAGGCTTGCTGGAACCACCTGCCGGTCATGCCAAAATCACCTGGCAACTACGCCAGAACCGCTTGGCGGACACTGCGGAAACACCTGTCGGGCCGGCTGGAACCACATCTCAGACATGCCAGAAACGTGTTCATGAGATGCTGGAACCACACCCCGAACAGACGGATACCACCTGCCAGAACCGCCTGAACCACCTGCTGAGCACGCCGGAACCACCTGCTCGACTCACCGGTACCACCTCCCTGACACGCCAAAATCACCTGCTGGGTATGCCAGAACCACTTGGCGGACACTCCGGAATCATCTGCCGGATATGCCGGAACCAGCTCTCAGACACACCAGAACCAAGTGCCGGAGACGCCGGAAGCACCTGCCGAGCATGCCGGAGCCACCTGCTCGACTCGCCAGAAACACCTGCCGGACACGCCAAAATCAGCTGCCGGGTATGCCAGAACCACCTGGCGGACACTACGGAATCACCTGCCGCGCATGCCGGAACCACCTCTCAGACGTGCCGGAAGCACGTGCCAGACACGCCGGAAACACCTACCAGACAGACCGGAACCACCTGCCAAGAACGCTGGAGCCACCTGTTCGACTCGCTGGAACCACCTGCCGGACAGGCCAATATCAACTGCTGGCTATGCCAGAACCACCTGGGGGACAGTCCGGGATCACCTGCCAGCCATGGCGGAACCACCTCTCAGACGTACCAGAACCACCTGCCGGAGAAGCTGGAAACACGTCCTGGACAGACTGGAACCACGTGACGGCCATGCCTGAACCACCTGCCGAGCACGGCGGAACCACCTGCCGGACACGCCAAAATCACCTGCGGGCTACGCCAGAACCACTTGGACGACTCTCCGAAATGACCTGCCGGGCATGTTGGAACCACCTCTCAGACATGCCAGAACCCCGTGCCAATGACCCCGGAAGCACCAGCCGAGCACGCCGGAACCACCTGCTCGACTCGCCAGAACCACCTGCCGATCACGCAAAAATCACCTGCCGGCTACGCCACAACCAGTTGGGGAACACTTTGGAATCACCTGCCAGGCTTGCTGGAACCACCTGCCGGTCATGCCAAAATCACCTGCCAACTACGCCAGAACCGCTTGGCGGACACTGCGGAAACACCTGTCGGGCCGGCTGGAACCACATCTCAGACGTGCCAGAAACGTGTTCATGAGATGCTGGAACCACACCCCGAACAGACGGATACCACCTGCCAGAACCGCCTGAACCACCTGCCGAGCACGGCGGAACCACCTGCCGGACACGCCAAAATCACCTGCGGGCTACGCCAGAACCACTTGGACGACTCTCCGAAATGACCTGCCGGGCATGTTGGAACCACCTCTCAGACGTGCCAGAAGCACGTGGCGGACAGTCCGGAATCACCTGTTGGGCATACGCAACCACCTCTGACACGTACCAGAACCACGTGCCGTGCACGCCGGAACCACCTACCGGACAGACCGGAATCAACTTTTGTGCATGCCGGAACCACCAGTCAGATGTGCCAGAAACACGTGCCGGAGACGCCGGAAGCACCTGCCGAGCACGTCGCAACCACCTGCTCAACTCGCCTGAACCACCTGCCGGACACGCCAAAATCACCTGCCCGCTACACCAGCACCACTTCGGGGACAAGCCGGAATCACGTGAGGGGCATGCCGGCACAGCCTCTCAGACTGAACCTCGTGCCGGACACCACAGAAACACCTGCCGGACAGACCGGAACCACCTGCCGGACACGCCGGAAACACCGGCTCGACCCGCTGGAAGGACCGCTGGACGTGCAAAATCACCTGCCGGCTACGCCGGAAACACTTGGCGAACACTCCGGAATCACCTGCCGGGCATGCAGGAACCACCTCTCAGACATGCCAGAACCCCGTGCCAATGACCCCTGAAGCACGAGCCGAGCACGCCGGAACCACCTGCTCGACTCGCCAGAACCACCTGCCGATCACGCAAAAATCACCTGCCGGCTTTGCCACAACCAGTTGGTGAACACTTTGGAATCACCTGCCGGGCTTGCTGGAACCACCTGCCGGTCATGCCAAAATCACCTGCCAACTACGCCAGAACCGCTTGGCGGACACTGCGGAAACACCTGTCGGGCCGGCTGGAACCACATCTCAGACGTGCCAGAAACGTGTTCATGAGATGCTGGAACCACACCCCGAACAGACGGATACCACCTGCCAGAACCGCCTGAACCACCTGCCGAGCATGCTGGAACCACCTGCTCGACTCACCGGTACCACCTCCCTGACACGCCAAAATCACCTGCTGGGTATGCCAGAACCACTTGGCGGACACTCAGGAATCATCTGCCGGACATGCCGGAACCAGCTCTCAGACACACCAGAACCAAGTGCCGGAGACGCCAGAAGCACCTGCCGAGCATGCCGGAGCCACCTGCTCGACTCGCCAGAAACACCTGCCGGACATGCCAAAATCACCTGCCGGGTACAACAGAACCACCTGGCGGACACTCCGAAATCACCTGTCGCGCATGCCGGAACCACCTCTCAGACGTGCCGGAAGCACGTGCCGGACACGCCGGAATCACCTACCGGACAGACCGGAACCACCTGCCGAGCACGCCGGAGCCACCTGTTCGACTCGCTGGAACCACCTGCCGGACAGGCCAATATCAACTGCTGGCTATGCCAGAACCACCTGGGGGACGGTCCGGAATCACCTGCCAGCCATGGCGGAACCACCTCTCACACGTACCAGAACCACCTGCCGGAGAGGCTGGAAACACGTCCTGGACAGTCTGGAACCACCTGCCGGCCAAGCCTGAACCACCTGCCAAGCACAACGGAACAACCTGCCGGACACGGCAAAATCACCTGCGGGCTACGCCAGAACCACTTGGACGACTCTCCGAAATGACCTGCCGGGCATGTTGGAACCACCTCTCAGACGTGCCAGAAGCACTTGGCGAACACTCCGGAATCACCTGCCGTGCATGCCGGAACCACCTCTCAGATATGCCAGAACCACGTGCCAATGACCCCGGAAGCACCTGCCGAGCACGCCGGAACCACCTGCTCGACTTGCCAGAACCACCTGCCGGACACGCAGAAATCACCTGCCGGCTACGCCACAACCAGTTGGGGAACACTTCGGAATCACCTGCCGGGCTTGCTGGAACCACCTGCCGGTCATGCCAAAATCACCTGCCAACTACGCCAGTACCACTTGGCGGACACTGTGGAAACACCTGTCGGGCCGGCCGGAACCACATCTCAGACGTGCCAGAACCATGTGCATGAGATGCTGGAACCACACCCCGAACAGACGGAAAACACCTGCCAGACCCGTCTGAACAACCTGCCGAGCACCTACCTGACATGCCCAAATCACCAGCCGGGTATGCCAGAACCACTTGGCGGACACTCCGGAATCATCTGCCGGACATGCCGGAACCAGCTCTCAGACACACCAGAACCACGTGCCGGAGACGCCGGAAGCACCTGCCGAGCATGCCGGAGCCACCTGCTCGACTCGCCAGAAACACCAGCCGATCATTCAAAAATCACCTGCCGGCTACGCCACAACCATTTGGTGAACACTTTGGAATCACCTGCCAGGCTTGCTGGAACCACCCGCCGGTCATGCCAAAATCACCTGACAACTACGCCAGAACCGCTTGGCGGACACTGCGGAAACACCTGTCGGGCCGGCTGGAACCACATCACAGACGTGCCAGAAACGTGTTCATGAGATGCTGGAACCACACCCCGAACAGACGGATACCACCTGCCAGAACCGCCTGAACCACCTGCCGAGCACGCCGGAACCACCTGCTCGACTCACCGGGACCACCTCCCTGACACGCCAAAATCACCTGCTGGGTATGCCACAACCACTTGGCGGACACTCCGGAATCATCTGCCGGACATGCCGGAACCAGCTCTCAGACACACCAGAACCAAGTGCCGGAGACGCCGGAAGCACCTGCCGAGCATGCCGGAGCCACCTGCTCGACTCGCCAGAAACACCTGCCGGACACGCCAAAATCACCTGCCGGGTATGCCAGAAGCACCTGGCGGACACTACGGAATCACCTGCCGCGCATGCCTGAACCACCTCTCAGACGTGCCGGAAGCACGTGCCGGACATGCCGGAAACACCTACCGGACAGACCGGAACCACCTGCCAAGAACGCCGGAGCCACCTGTTCGACTCGCTGGAACCACCTGCCGGACAGGCCAATATCAACTGCTGGCTATGCCAGAACCGCCTGGGGGACAGTCCGGGATCACCTGCCAGCCATGGCGGAACCACCTCTCAGACGTACCAGAACCACCTGCCGGAGAAGCTGGAAACACGTCCTGGACAGTCTGGAACCACCTGCCGGCCAAGCCTGAACCACCTGCCAAGCACCACGGAACAACCTGCCAGACACGCCAAAATCACCTGCGTGTTATGCCAGAACCACTTGGAGGACTCTCTGGGATGACCTGCCGGGCATGCCAGAACCACCTCTCAGACGTGCCAGAACCATGTGGCGGACAGTCCGGAATCACCTGTTGGGCATGCGCAACCACCTCTGAGACGTACCAGAACCACATGCCGTGCAGGCTGGAACCACCTACCGGACAGACCGGAATCACCTTTCTGGCATGCCGGAACCACCTGTCAGATGTGCCAGAAACACGTGCCGGAGACGCCGGAAGCACCTGCCAAGCACGTTGGAACCACCTGCTCAACTCGCCTGAACCACCTGCCGGACATGCCAAAATCACCTGCCGACTGTGCCAGAACCACTTGGCGAACACTCCGGAATCACTTGCCGGGCATGCAGGAACCACCTCTCAGACATGCCAGAACCCCGTGCCAATGACCCCGGAAGCACCAGCCGAGCACGCCGGAACCACCTGCTCGACTCGCCAGAACCACCTGCCGATCACGCAAAAATCACCTGCCGGCTACGCCACAACCAGTTGGTGAACACTTTGGAATCACCTGCCAGGCTTGCTGGAACCACCTGCTGGTCATGCCAAAATCACCTGCCAACTACGCCAGAACCGCTTGGCGGACACTGCGGAAACACCTGTCGGGCCGGCTGGAACCACATCTCAGACGTGCCAGAAACGTGTTCATGAGATGCTGGAACCACACCCCGAACAGACGGATACCACCTGCCAGAACTGCCTGAACCACCTGCTGAGCACGCCGGAACCACCTGCTCGGCTCACCGGTACTACCTCCCTGACACGCCAAAATCACCTGCTGGGTATGCCAGAACCACTTGGCGGACACTCCGGAATCATCTGCCGGACATGCCGGAACCAGCTCTCAGACACACCAGAACCAAGTGCCGGAGACGCCGGAAGCACCTGCCGAGCATGCCGGAGCCACCTGCTCGACTCGCCAGAAACACCTGCCGGACATGCCAAAATCACCTGCCGGGTACAACAGAACCACCTGGCGGACACTCCGAAATCACCTGTCGCGCATGCCGGAAAAACCTCTCAGACGTGCCGGAAGCACGTGCCGGACACGCCGGAATCACCTACCGGACAGACCGGAACCACCTGCCAAGAAGGCCGGAGCCACCTGTTCGACTCGCTGGAACCACCTGCCGGACAGGCCAATATCAACTGCTGGCTATGCCAGAACCACCTGGGGGACAGTCCGGGATCACCTGCCGGCCATGGCGGAACCACCTCTCAGACGTACCAGAACCACCTGCCGGAGAAGCTGGAAACACGTCCTGGACAGACTGGAACCACGTGACGGCCATGCCTGAACCACCTGACGGACACGGCAAAATCACCTGCGGGCTACGCCAGAACCACTCGGACGACTCTCCGAAATGACCTGCCGGGCATGTTGGAACCACCTCTCAGACGTGCCAGAAGCATGTGGCGGACAGTCCGGAATCACCTGTTGGGCATACGCAACCACCTGTGACACGTACCAGAACCACGTGCCGTGCACGCCGGAACCACCTACCGGACAGACCGGAATCAACTTTTGGGCATGCCGGAACCACCAGTGAGATGTGCCAGAAACACATGCCGGAGACGCCGGAAGCACCTGCCGAGCAGGTCGCAACCACCTGCTCAACTCGCCTGAACCACCTGCCGGACACGCCAAAATCACCTGCCCGCTACATCAGAACCACTTCGGGGACAAGCCGGAATCAAGTGAGGGGCATGCCGGCACAGCCTCTCAGACTGAACGTCGTGCCGGACACCACAGAACCACCTGCCGGACAGACCGGAACCACCTGCCGGACACGCCGGAACCACCGGCTCGACCCGCCGGAACGACCGCTGGACATGCAAAATCACCAGCCGGCTACGCCGGAAACACTTGGCGAACACTCCGGAATCACCTGCCGGGCATGCCGGAACCACCTCTCAGATATGCCAGAACCACGTGCCAATGACCCCATAAGCACCTGCCGAGCACGCCGGAACCACCTGCTCGACTCGCCAGAACCAGCTGCCGGACACGCAGAAATCACCTGCCGGCTACACCACAACCAGTTGGGGAACACTTCGGAATCACCTGCCGGGCTTGCTGGAACCACCTGCCGGTCATGCCAAAATCACCTGCCAACTACGCCAGTACCACTTGGCGGACACTGTGGAAACACCTGTCGGGCCGGCCGGAACCACATCTCAGACGTGCCAGAACCATGTGCATGAGATGCTGGACCCACACCCCGAACAGACGGAAAACACCTGCCAGACCCGTCTGAACAACCTGCCGAGCACCTACCTGACATGCCCAAATCACCAGCTGGGTATGCCAGAACAACTTGGCTGACACTCCGGAATCATCTGCCGGACATGCCGGAACCAGCTCTCAGATATGCCAGAACCACGTGCCAATGACCCCGGAAGCACCTGCCGAGCACGCCGGAACCACCTGCTCAACTCGCCAGAACCACCTGCCGGACACGCAAAAATCACCTGCCGGCTACGCCACAACCAGTTGGGGAACACTTCGGAATCACCTGCCGGGCTTGCTGGAACCACCTGCCGGTCATGCCAAAATCACCTGCCAACTACGCCAGTACCACTTGGCGGACACTGTGGAAACACCTGTCGGGCCGGCCGGAACCAGATCTCAGACGTGCCAGAACCATGTGCATGAGATGCTGGAACCACACCCCGAACAGACGGAAGACACCTGCCAGACCCGTCTGAACAACCTGCCGAGCACGCCGGGGCCACCTGCTCGACTCGCCGGGACCACCTACCTGACATGCCCAAATCACCAGCCGCGTATGCCAGAACCACTTGGCGGACACTCCGGAATCATCTGCCGGACATGCCGGAACCAGCTCTCAGACACACCAGAACCACGTGCCGGAGACGCCGGAAGCACCTGCCGAGCATGCCGGAGCCACCTGCTCGACTCGCCAGAAACACCTGCAGGACACTCCAAAATCACCTGCCGGGTACGCCAGAACCACCTGGCGGACACTCCGAAATCACCTGTCGCGCATGCCGGAACCACCTCTCAGACGTGCCGGAAGCACGTGCCGGACACGCCGGAATCACCTACCGGACAGCCCGGAACCACCTGCCTAGCACGCCGGAGCCACCTGTTCGACTCGCTGGAACCGCCTCCCGGACAGGCCAATATCAACTGCTGGCTATGCCAGAACAACCTGCCGGACGGTCCGGAATCACCTGCCAGCCATGGCGGAACCACCTCTCAGACGTACCAGAACCACCTGCCGGAGAAGCTGGAAACACGTCCTGGACAGTCTGGAACCACCTGCCGGCCAAGCCTGAACCACCTGCCAAGCACAACGGAACAACCTGCCAGACACGCCAAAATCACCTGCGTGTAATGCCAGAACCACTTGGAGGACTCTCTGGGATGACCTGCCGTGCATGCCGGACCCACCTCTCAGACGTGCCAGAACCATGTGGCGGACAGTCCGGAATCACCTGTTGGGCATGCGCAACCACCTCTGAGACGTACCAGAACCACATGCCGTGCAGGCTGGAACCACCTACCGGACAGACCGGAATCACCTTTCGGGCATGCCGGAACAACCAGTCAGATGTGCCAGAAACACGTGCCGGAGACGCCGGAAGCACCTGCCAAGCACGTGGGAACCACCTGCTCAACTCGCCTGAACCACCTGCCGGACATGCCAAAATCACCTGCCGACTATGCCAGAACCACTTGGCGAACACTCCGGAATCACTTGCCGGGCATGCAGGAACCACCTCTCAGACATGCCAGAACCCCGTGCCAATGACCCCGGAAGCACCAGCCGAGCACGCCGGAACCACCTGCTCGACTCGCCAGAACCACCTGCCGATCACGCAAAAATCACCTGCCGGCTACGCCACAACCAGTTGGTGAACACTTTGGAATCAGCTGCCAGGCTTGCTGGAACCACCTGCCGGTCATGCCAAAATCACCTGGCAACTACGCCAGAACCGCTTGGCGGACACTGCGGAAACACCTGTCGGGCCGGCTGGAACCACATCTCAGACGTGCCAGAAACGTGTTCATGAGATGCTGGAACCACACCCCGAACAGACGGATACCACCTGCCAGAACCGCCTGAACCACCTGCCGAGCACGCCGGAACCACCTGCTCGACTCACCGGTACCACCTCCCTGACACGCCAAAATCACCTGCTGGGTATGCCAGAACCACTTGGCGGACACTCCGGAATCATCTGCCGGACATGCCGGAACCAGCTCTCAGACACACCAGAACCAAGTGCCGGAGACGCCGGAAGCACCTGCCGAGCATGCCGGAGCCACCTGCTCGACTCGCCAGAAACACCTGCCGGACACGCCAAAATCACCTGCCGGGTATGCCAGAACCACCTGGCGGACACTACGGAATCAGCTGCCGCGCATGCCGGAAGCACGTGCCAGACACGCCGCAAACACCTACCGGACAGACCGGAACCACCTGCCAAGAACGCCAGAGCCACCTGTTCGACTCGCTGGAACCACCTGCCGGACAGGCCAATATCAACTGCTGGCTATGCCAGAATCACCTGGGGGACAGTCCGGGATCACCTGCCAGCCATGGCGGAACCACCTCTCAGACGTACCAGAACCACCTGCCGGAGAAGCTGGAAACACGTCCTGGACAGACTGGAACCACGTCACGGCCATGCCTGAACCACCTGCCGAGCACGGCGCAACCACCTGCCGGACACGCCAAAATCACCTGCGGGCTACGCCAGAACCACTTCAGCGACTCTCCGAAATGACCTGCCGGGCATGTTGGAACCACCTCTCAGACGTGCTAGAAGCACGTGGCGGACAGTCCGGAATCACCTGTTGGGCATACGCAACCACCTCTGAGACGTACCAGAACCACGTGCCGTGCATGCCGGAACCACCTACCGGACAGACCGGAATCAACTTTTCGGCTTGCCGGAACCACCAGTCAGATGTGCCAGAAACACGTGCCGGAGACGCCGGAAGCACCTGCCGAGCACGTCGCAGCCACCTGCTCAACTCGCCTGAACCACCTGCCGGACATGCCAAAATCACCTGCCGACTATGCCAGAACCACTTGGCGAACACTCCGGAATCACCTGCCGGGCATGCCGGAACCACCTCTCAGATATGCCAGAACCACGTGCCAATGACCCCGGAAGCACCTGCCGAGCAAGCCGGAACCACCTGCTCGACTCGCCAGAACCACCTGCCGGACACGAAAAAATCACCTGCCGGCTACGCCACAACCGGTGGGTGAACACTTCGGAATCACCTGCCGGGCTTGCTGGAACCACCTGCCGGTCATGCCAAAATCACCTGCCAACTACGCCAGTACCACTTGGCGGACACTGTGGAAACACCTGTCGGGCTGGCCGGAACCACATCTCAGACGTGCCAGAACCATGTGCATGAGATGCTGGAACCACACCCCGAACAGACGGAAAACACCTGCCAGACCCGTCTGAACAACCTGCCGAGCACGCCGGAGCCACCTGCTCGACTCGGCGGAACCACCTACCTGACATGCCCAAATCACCAGCCGGGTATGCCAGAACCACTTGGCGGACACTCCGGAATCATCTGCCGGACATGCCGGAACCAGCTCTCAGACACACCAGAACCACGTTCCGGAGATCCCGGAAGCACCTGCCGAGCATGCCGGAGCCACCTGCTCGACTCGCCAGAAACACCTGCCGGACACGCCAAAATCACCTGCCGGGTACGCCAGAACCACCTGGCAGACACTCCGAAATCACCTGTCGCGCATGCCGGAACCACCTCTCACACGTGCCGGAAGCACGTGCCGGACACGCCGGAATCACCTACCGGACAGACCGGAACCACCTGCCGAGCACGCCGGAGCCACCTGTTCGACTCGCTGGAACCACCTGCCGGACAGGCCAATATCAACTGCTGGCTATGCCAGAACCACCTGGGGGACGGTCCGGAATCACCTGCCAGCCATGGCGGAACCACCTCTCACACGTACCAGAACCACCTGCCGGAGAAGCTGGAAACACGTCCTGGACAGTCTGGAACCACCTGCCGGCCAAGCCTGAACCACCTGCCAAGCACAACGGAACAACCTGCCAGACACGCCAAAATCACCTGCGTGTTATGCCAGAATCACTTGGAGGACTCTCTGGGATGACCTGCCGGATGCCAAAATCACCTGCCGACTATGCCAGAACCACTTGGCGAACACTCCGGAATCACCTGCCGGGCATGCAGGAACCACCTCTCAGACATGCCAGAACCCCGTGCCAATGACCCCTGAAGCACGAGCCGAGCACGCCGGAACCACCTGCTCGACTCGCCAGAACCACCTGCCGATCACGCAAAAATCACCTGCCGGCTTTGCCACAACCAGTTGGTGAACACTTTGGAATCACCTGCCGGGCTTGCTGGAACCACCTGCCGGTCATGCCAAAATCACCTGCCAACTACGCCAGAACCGCTTGGCGGACACTGCGGAAACACCTGTCGGGCCGGCTGGAACCACATCTCAGACGTGCCAGAAACGTGTTCATGAGATGCTGGAACCACACCCCGAACAGACGGATACCACCTGCCAGAACCGCCTGAACCACCTGCCGAGCATGCTGGAACCACCTGCTCGACTCACCGGTACCACCTCCCTGACACGCCAAAATCACCTGCTGGGTATGCCAGAACCACTTGGCGGACACTCAGGAATCATCTGCCGGACATGCCGGAACCAGCTCTCAGACACACCAGAACCAAGTGCCGGAGACGCCAGAAGCACCTGCCGAGCATGCCGGAGCCACCTGCTCGACTCGCCAGAAACACCTGCCGGACATGCCAAAATCACCTGCCGGGTACAACAGAACCACCTGGCGGACACTCCGAAATCACCTGTCGCGCATGCCGGAACCACCTCTCAGACGTGCCGGAAGCACGTGCCGGACACGCCGGAATCACCTACCGGACAGACCGGAACCACCTGCCGAGCACGCCGGAGCCACCTGTTCGACTCGCTGGAACCACCTGCCGGACAGGCCAATATCAACTGCTGGCTATGCCAGAACCACCTGGGGGACGGTCCGGAATCACCTGCCAGCCATGGCGGAACCACCTCTCACACGTACCAGAACCACCTGCCGGAGAGGCTGGAAACACGTCCTGGACAGTCTGGAACCACCTGCCGGCCAAGCCTGAACCACCTGCCAAGCACAACGGAACAACCTGCCGGACACGGCAAAATCACCTGCGGGCTACGCCAGAACCACTTGGACGACTCTCCGAAATGACCTGCCGGGCATGTTGGAACCACCTCTCAGACGTGCCAGAAGCACTTGGCGAACACTCCGGAATCACCTGCCGTGCATGCCGGAACCACCTCTCAGATATGCCAGAACCACGTGCCAATGACCCCGGAAGCACCTGCCGAGCACGCCGGAACCACCTGCTCGACTTGCCAGAACCACCTGCCGGACACGCAGAAATCACCTGCCGGCTACGCCACAACCAGTTGGGGAACACTTCGGAATCACCTGCCGGGCTTGCTGGAACCACCTGCCGGTCATGCCAAAATCACCTGCCAACTACGCCAGTACCACTTGGCGGACACTGTGGAAACACCTGTCGGGCCGGCCGGAACCACATCTCAGACGTGCCAGAACCATGTGCATGAGATGCTGGAACCACACCCCGAACAGACGGAAAACACCTGCCAGACCCGTCTGAACAACCTGCCGAGCACCTACCTGACATGCCCAAATCACCAGCCGGGTATGCCAGAACCACTTGGCGGACACTCCGGAATCATCTGCCGGACATGCCGGAACCAGCTCTCAGACACACCAGAACCACGTGCCGGAGACGCCGGAAGCACCTGCCGAGCATGCCGGAGCCACCTGCTCGACTCGCCAGAAACACCAGCCGATCATTCAAAAATCACCTGCCGGCTACGCCACAACCATTTGGTGAACACTTTGGAATCACCTGCCAGGCTTGCTGGAACCACCCGCCGGTCATGCCAAAATCACCTGACAACTACGCCAGAACCGCTTGGCGGACACTGCGGAAACACCTGTCGGGCCGGCTGGAACCACATCACAGACGTGCCAGAAACGTGTTCATGAGATGTTGGAACCACACCCCGAACAGACGGATACCACCTGCCAGAACCGCCTGAACCACCTGCCGAGCACGCCGGAACCACCTGCTCGACTCACCGGGACCACCTCCCTGACACGCCAAAATCACCTGCTGGGTATGCCACAACCACTTGGCGGACACTCCGGAATCATCTGCCGGACATGCCGGAACCAGCTCTCAGACACACCAGAACCAAGTGCCGGAGACGCCGGAAGCACCTGCCGAGCATGCCGGAGCCACCTGCTCGACTCGCCAGAAACACCTGCCGGACACGCCAAAATCACCTGCCGGGTATGCCAGAAGCACCTGGCGGACACTACGGAATCACCTGCCGCGCATGCCTGAACCACCTCTCAGACGTGCCGGAAGCACGTGCCGGACATGCCGGAAACAACTACCGGACAGACCGGAACCACCTGCCAAGAACGCCGGAGCCACCTGTTCGACTCGCTGGAACCACCTGCCGGACAGGCCAATATCAACTGCTGGCTATGCCAGAACCGCCTGGGGGACAGTCCGGGATCACCTGCCAGCCATGGCGGAACCACCTCTCAGACGTACCAGAACCACCTGCCGGAGAAGCTGGAAACACGTCCTGGACAGTCTGGAACCACCTGCCGGCCAAGCCTGAACCACCTGCCAAGCACCACGGAACAACCTGCCAGACACGCCAAAATCACCTGCGTGTTATGCCAGAACCACTTGGAGGACTCTCTGGGATGACCTGCCGGGCATGCCAGAACCACCTCTCAGACGTGCCAGAACCATGTGGCGGACAGTCCGGAATCACCTGTTGGGCATGCGCAACCACCTCTGAGACGTACCAGAACCACATGCCGTGCAGGCTGGAACCACCTACCGGACAGACCGGAATCACCTTTCTGGCATGCCGGAACCACCTGTCAGATGTGCCAGAAACACGTGCCGGAGACGCCGGAAGCACCTGCCAAGCACGTTGGAACCACCTGCTCAACTCGCCTGAACCACCTGCCGGACATGCCAAAATCACCTGCCGACTGTGCCAGAACCACTTGGCGAACACTCCGGAATCACTTGCCGGGCATGCAGGAACCACCTCTCAGACATGCCAGAACCCCGTGCCAATGACCCCGGAAGCACCAGCCGAGCACGCCGGAACCACCTGCTCGACTCGCCAGAACCACCTGCCGATCACGCAAAAATCACCTGCCGGCTACGCCACAACCAGTTGGTGAACACTTTGGAATCACCTGCCAGGCTTGCTGGAACCACCTGCTGGTCATGCCAAAATCACCTGCCAACTACGCCAGAACCGCTTGGCGGACACTGCGGAAACACCTGTCGGGCCGGCTGGAACCACATCTCAGACGTGCCAGAAACGTGTTCATGAGATGCTGGAACCACACCCCGAACAGACGGATACCACCTGCCAGAACTGCCTGAACCACCTGCTGAGCACGCCGGAACCACCTGCTCGGCTCACCGGTACTACCTCCCTGACACGCCAAAATCACCTGCTGGGTATGCCAGAACCACTTGGCGGACACTCCGGAATCATCTGCCGGACATGCCGGAACCAGCTCTCAGACACACCAGAACCAAGTGCCGGAGACGCCGGAAGCACCTGCCGAGCATGCCGGAGCCACCTGCTCGACTCGCCAGAAACACCTGCCGGACATGCCAAAATCACCTGCCGGGTACAACAGAACCACCTGGCGGACACTCCGAAATCACCTGTCGCGCATGCCGGAAAAACCTCTCAGACGTGCCGGAAGCACGTGCCGGACACGCCGGAATCACCTACCGGACAGACCGGAACCACCTGCCAAGAAGGCCGGAGCCACCTGTTCGACTCGCTGGAACCACCTGCCGGACAGGCCAATATCAACTGCTGGCTATGCCAGAACCACCTGGGGGACAGTCCGGGATCACCTGCCGGCCATGGCGGAACCACCTCTCAGACGTACCAGAACCACCTGCCGGAGAAGCTGGAAACACGTCCTGGACAGACTGGAACCACGTGACGGCCATGCCTGAACCACCTGACGGACACGGCAAAATCACCTGCGGGCTACGCCAGAACCACTCGGACGACTCTCCGAAATGACCTGCCGGGCATGTTGGAACCACCTCTCAGACGTGCCAGAAGCATGTGGCGGACAGTCCGGAATCACCTGTTGGGCATACGCAACCACCTGTGACACGTACCAGAACCACGTGCCGTGCACGCCGGAACCACCTACCGGACAGACCGGAATCAACTTTTGGGCATGCCGGAACCACCAGTGAGATGTGCCAGAAACACATGCCGGAGACGCCGGAAGCACCTGCCGAGCAGGTCGCAACCACCTGCTCAACTCGCCTGAACCACCTGCCGGACACGCCAAAATCACCTGCCCGCTACATCAGAACCACTTCTGGGACAAGCCGGAATCAAGTGAGGGGCATGCCGGCACAGCCTCTCAGACTGAACGTCGTGCCGGACACCACAGAACCACCTGCCGGACAGACCGGAACCACCTGCCGGACACGCCGGAACCACCGGCTCGACCCGCCGGAACGACCGCTGGACATGCAAAATCACCAGCCGGCTACGCCGGAAACACTTGGCGAGCACTCCGGAATCACCTGCCGGGCATGCCGGAACCACCTCTCAGATATGCCAGAACCACGTGCCAATGACCCCATAAGCACCTGCCGAGAACGCCGGAACCACCTGCTCGACTCGCCAGAACCAGCTGCCGGACACGCAGAAATCACCTGCCGGCTACACCACAACCAGTTGGGGAACACTTCGGAATCACCTGCCGGGCTTGCTGGAACCACCTGCCGGTCATGCCAAAATCACCTGCCAACTACGCCAGTACCACTTGGCGGACACTGTGGAAACACCTGTCGGGCCGGCCGGAACCACATCTCAGACGTGCCAGAACCATGTGCATGAGATGCTGGACCCACACCCCGAACAGACGGAAAACACCTGCCAGACCCGTCTGAACAACCTGCCGAGCACCTACCTGACATGCCCAAATCACCAGCTGGGTATGCCAGAACAACTTGGCTGACACTCCGGAATCATCTGCCGGACATGCCGGAACCAGCTCTCAGATATGCCAGAACCACGTGCCAATGACCCCGGAAGCACCTGCCGAGCACGCCGGAACCACCTGCTCAACTCGCCAGAACCACCTGCCGGACACGCAAAAATCACCTGCCGGCTACGCCACAACCAGTTGGGGAACACTTCGGAATCACCTGCCGGGCTTGCTGGAACCACCTGCCGGTCATGCCAAAATCACCTGCCAACTACGCCAGTACCACTTGGCGGACACTGTGGAAACACCTGTCGGGCCGGCCGGAACCAGATCTCAGACGTGCCAGAACCATGTGCATGAGATGCTGGAACCACACCCCGAACAGACGGAAGACACCTGCCAGACCCGTCTGAACAACCTGCCGAGCACGCCGGGGCCACCTGCTCGACTCGCCGGGACCACCTACCTGACATGCCCAAATCACCAGCCGCGTATGCCAGAACCACTTGGCGGACACTCCGGAATCATCTGCCGGACATGCCGGAACCAGCTCTCAGACACACCAGAACCACGTGCCGGAGACGCCGGAAGCACCTGCCGAGCATGCCGGAGCCACCTGCTCGACTCGCCAGAAACACCTGCAGGACACTCCAAAATCACCTGCCGGGTACGCCAGAACCACCTGGCGGACACTCCGAAATCACCTGTCGCGCATGCCGGAACCACCTCTCAGACGTGCCGGAAGCACGTGCCGGACACGCCGGAATCACCTACCGGACAGCCCGGAACCACCTGCCTAGCACGCCGGAGCCACCTGTTCGACTCGCTGGAACCGCCTCCCGGACAGGCCAATATCAACTGCTGGCTATGCCAGAACAACCTGCCGGACGGTCCGGAATCACCTGCCAGCCATGGCGGAACCACCTCTCAGACGTACCAGAACCACCTGCCGGAGAAGCTGGAAACACGTCCTGGACAGTCTGGAACCACCTGCCGGCCAAGCCTGAACCACCTGCCAAGCACAACGGAACAACCTGCCAGACACGCCAAAATCACCTGCGTGTAATGCCAGAACCACTTGGAGGACTCTCTGGGATGACCTGCCGTGCATGCCGGACCCACCTCTCAGACGTGCCAGAACCATGTGGCGGACAGTCCGGAATCACCTGTTGGGCATGCGCAACCACCTCTGAGACGTACCAGAACCACATGCCGTGCAGGCTGGAACCACCTACCGGACAGACCGGAATCACCTTTCGGGCATGCCGGAACAACCATTCAGATGTGCCAGAAACACGTGCCGGAGACGCCGGAAGCACCTGCCAAGCACGTGGGAACCACCTGCTCAACTCGCCTGAACCACCTGCCGGACATGCCAAAATCACCTGCCGACTATGCCAGAACCACTTGGCGAACACTCCGGAATCACTTGCCGGGCATGCAGGAACCACCTCTCAGACATGCCAGAACCCCGTGCCAATGACCCCGGAAGCACCAGCCGAGCACGCCGGAACCACCTGCTCGACTCGCCAGAACCACCTGCCGATCACGCAAAAATCACCTGCCGGCTACGCCACAACCAGTTGGTGAACACTTTGGAATCACCTGCCAGGCTTGCTGGAACCACCTGCCGGTCATGCCAAAATCACCTGCCAACTACGCCAGAACCGCTTGGCGGACACTGCGGAAACACCTGTCGGGCCGGCTGGAACCACATCTCAGACGTGCCAGAAACGTGTTCATGAGATGCTGGAACCACACCCCGAACAGACGGATACCACCTGCCAGAACCGCCTGAACCACCTGCCGAGCACGCCGGAACCACCTGCTCGACTCACCGGTACCACCTCCCTGACACGACAAAATCACCTGCTGGGTATGCCAGAACCACTTGGCGGACACTCCGGAATCATCTGCCGGACATGCCGGAACCAGCTCTCAGACACACCAGAACCAAGTGCCGGAGACGCCGGAAGCACCTGCCGAGCATGCCGGAGCCACCTGCTCGACTCGCCAGAAACACCTGCCGGACACGCCAAAATCACCTGCCGGGTATGCCAGAACCACCTGGCGGACACTACGGAATCAGCTGCCGCGCATGCCGGAAGCACGTGCCAGACACGCCGCAAACACCTACCGGACAGACCGGAACCACCTGCCAAGAACGCCAGAGCCACCTGTTCGACTCGCTGGAACCACCTGCCGGACAGGCCAATATCAACTGCTGGCTATGCCAGAATCACCTGGGGGACAGTCCGGGATCACCTGCCAGCCATGGCGGAACCACCTCTCAGACGTACCAGAACCACCTGCCGGAGAAGCTGGAAACACGTCCTGGACAGACTGGAACCACGTCACGGCCATGCCTGAACCACCTGCCGAGCACGGCGCAACCACCTGCCGGACACGCCAAAATCACCTGCGGGCTACGCCAGAACCACTTCGGCGACTCTCCGAAATGACCTGCCGGGCATGTTGGAACCACCTCTCAGACGTGCTAGAAGCACGTGGCGGACAGTCCGGAATCACCTGTTGGGCATACGCAACCACCTCTGAGACGTACCAGAACCACGTGCCGTGCACGCCGGAACCACCTACCGGACAGACCGGAATCAACTTTTCGGCTTGCCGGAACCACCAGTCAGATGTGCCAGAAACACGTGCCGGAGACGCCGGAAGCACCTGCCGAGCACGTCGCAGCCACCTGCTCAACTCGCCTGAACCACCTGCCGGACATGCCAAAATCACCTGCCGACTATGCCAGAACCACTTGGCGAACACTCCGGAATCACCTGCCGGGCATGCCGGAACCACCTCTCAGATATGCCAGAACCACGTGCCAATGACCCCGGAAGCACCTGCCGAGCACGCCGGAACCACCTGCTCGACTCGCCAGAACCACCTGCCGGACACGAAAAAATCACCTGCCGGCTACGCCACAACCGGTGGGTGAACACTTCGGAATCACCTGCCGGGCTTGCTGGAACCACCTGCCGGTCATGCCAAAATCACCTGCCAACTACGCCAGTACCACTTGGCGGACACTGTGGAAACACCTGTCGGGCTGGCCGGAACCACATCTCAGACGTGCCAGAACCATGTGCATGAGATGCTGGAACCACACCCCGAACAGACGGAAAACACCTGCCAGACCCGTCTGAACAACCTGCCGAGCACGCCGGAGCCACCTGCTCGACTCGGCGGAACCACCTACCTGACATGCCCAAATCACCAGCCGGGTATGCCAGAACCACTTGGCGGACACTCCGGAATCATCTGCCGGACATGCCGGAACCAGCTCTCAGACACACCAGAACCACGTTCCGGAGATCCCGGAAGCACCTGCCGAGCATGCCGGAGCCACCTGCTCGACTCGCCAGAAACACCTGCCGGACACGCCAAAATCACCTGCCGGGTACAACAGAACCACCTGGCAGACACTCCGAAATCACCTGTCGCGCATGCCGGAACCACCTCTCACACGTGCCGGAAGCACGTGCCGGACACGCCGGAATCACCTACCGGACAGACCGGAACCACCTGCCGAGCACGCCGGAGCCACCTGTTCGACTCGCTGGAACCACCTGCCGGACAGGCCAATATCAACTGCTGGCTATGCCAGAACCACCTGGGGGACGGTCCGGAATCACCTGCCAGCCATGGCGGAACCACCTCTCAGACGTACCAGAACCACCTGCCGGAGAAGCTGGAAACACGTCCTGGACAGTCTGGAACCACCTGCCGGCCAAGCCTGAACCACCTGCCAAGCACAACGGAACAACCTGCCAGACACGCCAAAATCACCTGCGTGTTATGCCAGAATCACTTGGAGGACTCTCTGGGATGACCTGCCGGATGCCAAAATCACCTGCCGACTATGCCAGAACCACTTGGCGAACACTCCGGAATCACTTGCCGGGCATGCAGGAACCACCTCTCAGACATGCCAGAACCCCGTGCCAATGACCCCGGAAGCACCAGCCGAGCACGCCGGAACCACCTGCTCGACTCGCCAGAACCACCTGCCGATCACGCAAAAATCACCTGCCGGCTACGCCACAACCAGTTGGTGAACACTTTGGAATCACCTGCCAGGCTTGCTGGAACCACCTGCCAGTCATGCCAAAATCACCCGACAACTACGCCAGATCCGCTTGGCGGACACTGCGGAAACACCTGTCGGGCCGGCTGGAACCACATCTCAGACGTGCCAGAAACGTGTTCATGAGATGCTGGAACCACACCCCGAACAGAAGGATACCACCTGCCAGAACCGCCTGAACCACCTGCTGAGCACGCCGGAACCACCTGCTCGACTCACCGGTACCACCTCCCTGACACGCCAAAATCACCTGCTGGGTATGCCAGAACCACTTGGCGGACACTCCGGAATCATCTGCCGGACATGCCGGAACCAGCTCTCAGACACACCAGAACCAAGTGCTGGAGATGCCAGAAGCACCTGCCGAGAATACCGGAGCCAGCTGCTCGACTCGCCAGAAACTCCTGCCGGACACGCCAAAATCAGCTGCCGGGTATGCCAGAACCACCTGGCGGACTCTACGGAATCACCTGCCGCGCATGCCGGAACCACCTCTCAGACGTGCCGGAAGCACGTGCCAGACACGCCGGAAACACCTACCGGACAGACCGGAACCACCTGCCGTGCACGCCAGAGCCACCTCTTCGCCTAACTGGAACCACCTGCCGGACAGGCCACTATCAACTGCTGGCTATGCCAGAACCACCTGGGGGACGGTCCGGAATCACCTGGCAGCCATGGCGGAACCACCTCTCAGACGTACCAGAACCACCTGCCGGAGAAGCTGGAAACACGTCCTGGACAGACTGGAACCACGTGACGGCCATGACTGAACCACCTGCCGAGCACGGCGCAACCACCTGCCGGACACGCCAAAATCACCTGCGGGCTACGCCAGAAACAATTCGGCGTCTCTAAGAAATGACCTGCCAGGCATGTTGGAACCAACTCTCAGACGTGCTAGAAGCACGTGGCGGACAGTCCGGAATCACCTGTTGGGCATACGCAACCACCTCTGAGACGTACCAGAACCACGTGCCGTGCACGCCGGAACCACCTACCGGACAGACCGGAATCACCTTTCGGGCATGCCGGAACCACCTGTCAGATGTGCCAGAAACACGTGCCGGAGACGCCGGAAGCACCTGCCAAGCACGTTGGAACCACCTGCTCAACTCGCCTGAACCACCTGCCAGACATGCCAAAATCACCTGCCGACTATGCCAGAACCACTTGGCGAACACTCCGGAATCACTTGCCGGGCATGCAGGAACCACCTCTCAGACATGCCACAACCCCGTGCCAATGACCCCGGAAGCACCAGCCGAGCACGCCGGAACCACCTGCTCGACTCGCCAGAAACACCTGCCGATCACGCAATAATAACCTGCCGGCTACGCCACAACCAGTTGGTGAACACTTTGGAATCACCTGCCAGGCTTGCTGGAACCACCTGCCAGTCATGCCAAAATCACCTGCCAACTACGCCAGAACCGCTTGGCGGACACTGCGGAAACACCTGTCGGGCCGGCAGGAACCACATCTCAGACGTGCCAGAAACGTGTTCATGAGATGCTGGAACCACACCCCGAGCAGACGGATACCACCTGCCAGAACCGCCTGAACCACCTGCTGAGCACGCCGGAACCACCTGCTCGACTCACCGGTACCACCTCCCTGACACGCCAAAATCACCTGCTGGGTATGCCAGAACCACTTGGCGGACACTCCGGAATCATCTGCCGGACATGCCGGAACCAGCTCTCAGACACACCAGAACCAAGTGCCGGAGACGCCGGAAGCACCTGCCGAGCATGCCGGAGCCACCTGCTCGACTCGCCAGAAACACCTGCCGGACACGCCAAAATCACCTGCCGGGTATGCCAGAACCACCTGGCGGACACTACGGAATCACCTGCCTCGCATGCCGGAACCACCTCTCAGACGTGCCGGAAGCACGTGCCACACACGCCGGAAACACCTACCGGACAGACCAGAACCACCTGCCAAGAACGCCGGAGCCACCTGTTCGACTCGCTGGAACCACCTGCCGGACAGGCCACTATCAACTGCTGGCTATGCCAGAACCACCTGGGGGACAGTCCGGGATCACCTGCGAGCCATGGCGGAACCACCTCTCAGACGTACCAGCACCACCGGCCGGAGAAGCTGGAAACACGTCCTGGACAGACTGGAACCACGTGACGGCCATGACTGAACCACCAGCCGAGCACGGCGCAACCACCTGCCGGACACGCCAAAATCACCTGCGGGCTACGCCAGAACCACTTCGGCGACTCTCCGAAATGACCTGCCGGGCATGTTGGAACCAACTCTCAGACGTGCTAGAAGCACGTGGCGGACAGTCCGGAATCACCTGTTGGGCATACGCAACCACCTCTGAGACGTACCAGAACCACGTGCCGTGCACGCCGGAACCACATACCGGACAGACCGGAATCAAGTTTTGGGCTTCCCGGAACCACCAGTCAGATGTGCCAGAAACACGTGCCGGAGACGCCGGAAGCACCTGCCGAGCACGTCGCAGCCACCTGCTCAACTCGCCTGAACCACCTGCCGGACATGCCAAAATCACCTGCCGACTATGCCAGAACCACTTGGCGAACACTCTGGAATCACATGCCGGGCATGCCGGAACCACCTCTCAGATATGCCAGAACCACGTGCCAATGACCCCGGAAGCACCTGCCGAGCACGACGGAACCACCTGCTCGACTCGCCAGAACCACCTGCCGGACACGCCAAAATCACCTGCCGGCTACGCCACAACCGGTGGGGGAACACTTCGGAATCACCTGCCGGGCTTGCTGGAACCGCCTGCCGGTCATGCCAAAATCACCTGCCAACTACGCCAGTACCACTTGGCGGACACTGTGGAAACACCTGTCGGGCCGGCCGGAACCACATCTCAGACGTGCCAGAACCATGTGCATGAGATGCTGGAACCACACCCCGAACAGACGGAAAACACCTGCCAGACCCGTCTGAACAACCTGCCGAGCACGCCGGAGCCACCTGCTCAACTCGGCGGAACCACCTACCTGACATGCCCAAATCACCAGCCGGGTATGCCAGAACCACTTGGCGGACACTCCGGAATCATCTGCCGGACATGCCGGAACCAGCTCTCAGACACACCAGAACCACGTTCCGGAGATGCCGGAAGCACCTGCCGAGCATGCCGGAGCCACCTGCTCGACTCGCCAGAAACACCTGCCGGACACGCCAAAATCACCTGCCGGGTACGCCAGAACCACCTGGCGGACACTCCGAAATCACCTGTCGCACAAGCCGGAACCACCTCTCACACGTGCCGGAAGCACGTGCCGGACACGCCGGAATCACCTACCGGACAAACCGGAACCACCTGCCAAGCATGCCGGAGCCACCTGTTTGACTCTCTGGAACCACCTGCCGGACAGGCCAATATCAACTGCTGGCTATGCCAGAACCACCTGGGGGACGGTCCGGAATCACCTGCCAGCCATGGCGGAACCACCTCTCAGACGTACCAGAACCACCTGCCGGAGAAGCTGGAAACACGTCCTGGACAGTCTGGAACCAGCTGCCGGCCAAGCCTGAACCACCTGCCAAGCACAACGGAACAACCTGCCAGACACGCCAAAATCACCTGCGTGTTATGCCAGAACCACTTGGAGGACTCTCTGGGATGACCTGCCGGATGCCAAAATCACCTGCCGACTATGCCAGAACCACTTGGCGAACACTCCGGAATCACTTGCCGGGCATGCAGGAACCACCTCTCAGACATGCCAGAACCCCGTGCCAATGACCCCGGAAGCACCAGCCGAGCACGCCGGAACCACCTGCTCGACTCGCCAGAACCACCTGCCGATCACGCAAAAATCACCTGCCGGCTACGCCACAACCAGTTGGTGAACACTTTGGAATCACCTGCCAGGCTTGCTGGAACCACCTGCCAGTCATGCCAAAATCACCTGACAACTACGCCAGAACCGCTTGGCGGGCACTGCAGAAACACCTGTCGGGCCGGCTGGAACCACATCTCAGACGTGCCAGAAACGTGTTCATGAGATGCTGGAACCACACCCCGAACAGAAGGATACCACCTGCCAGAACCGCCTGAACCACCTGCTGAGCACGCCGGAACCACCTGCTCGACTCACCGGTACCACCTCCCTGACACGCCAAAATCACCTGCTGGGTATGCCAGAACCACTTGGCGGACACTCCGGAATCATCTGCCGGACATGCCGGAACCACCTCTCAGACGTGCCGGAAGCACGTGCCACACACGCCGGAAACACCTACCGGACAGACCAGAACCACCTGCCAAGAACGCCGGAGCCACCTGTTCGACTCGCTGGAACCACCTGCCGGACAGGCCAATATCAACTGCTGGCTATGCCAGAACCACCTGGGGGACAGTCCGGGATCACCTGCCAGCCATGGCGGAACCACCTCTCAGACGTACCAGCACCACCTGCCGGAGAAGCTGGAAACACGTCCTGGACAGACTGGAACCACGTGACGGCCATGACTGAACCACCTGCCGAGCACAGCGCAACCACCTGCCGGACACGCCAAAATCACCTGCGGGCTACGCCAGAACCACTTGGACGACTCTCCGAAATGACCTGCCGGGCAGGTTGGAACCACCTCTCAGACGTGCTAGAAGCACGTGGCGGACAGTCCGGAATCACCTGTTGGGCATACGCAACCACCTCTGAGACGTACCAGAACCACGTGCCGTTCACGCCGGAACCACCTACCGGACAGACCGGAATCAAGTTTTGGGCTTGCCGGAACCACCAGTCAGATGTGCCAGAAACACGTGCCGGAGACGCCGGAAGCACCTGCCGAGCACGTCGCAGCCACCTGCTCAACTCGCCTGAACCACCTGCCGGACATGCCAAAATCACCTGCCGACTATGCCAGAACCACTTGGCGAACACTCTGGAATCACATGCCGGGCATGCCGGAACCACCTCTCAGATATGCCAGAACCACGTGCCAATGACCCCGGAAGCACCTGCCGAGCACGACGGAACCACCTGCTCGACTCGCCAGAACCACCTGCCGGACACGCCAAAATCACCTGCCGGCTACGCCACAACCGGTGGGGGAACACTTCGGAATCACCTGCCGGGCTTGCTGGAACCGCCTGCCGGTCATGCCAAAATCACCTGCCAACTACGCCAGTACCACTTGGCGGACACTGTGGAAACACCTGTCGGGCCGGCCGGAACCACATCTCAGACGTGCCAGAACCATGTGCATGAGATGCTGGAACCACACCCCGAACAGACGGAAAACACCTGCCAGACCCGTCTGAACAACCTGCCGAGCACGCCGGAGCCACCTGCTCAACTCGGCGGAACCACCTACCTGACATGCCCAAATCACCAGCCGGGTATGCCAGAACCACTTGGCGGACACTCCGGAATCATCTGCCGGACATGCCGGAACCAGCTCTCAGACACACCAGAACCACGTTCCGGAGATGCCGGAAGCACCTGCCGAGCATGCCGGAGCCACCTGCTCGACTCGCCAGAATCACCTGCCGGACACGCCAAAATCACCTGCCGGGTACGCCAGAACCACCTGGCGGACACTCCGAAATCACCTGTCGCGCAAGCCGGAACCACCTCTCACACGTGCCGGAAGCACGTGCCGGACACGCCGGAATCACCTACCGGACAGACCGGAACCACCTGCCGAGCACGCCGGAGCCACCTGTTTGACTCTCTGGAACCACCTGCCGGACAGGCCAATATCAACTGCTGGCTATGCCAGAACCACCTGGGGGACGGTCCGGAATCACCTGCCAGCCATGGCGGAACCACCTCTCAGACGTACCAGAACCACCTGCCGGAGAAGCTGGAAACACGTCCTGGACAGTCTGGAACCAGCTGCCGGCCAAGCCTGAACCACCTGCCAAGCACAACGGAACAACCTGCCAGACACGCCAAAATCACCTGCGTGTTATGCCAGAACCACTTGGAGGACTCTCTGGGATGACCTGCCGGATGCCAAAATCACCTGCCGACTATGCCAGAACCACTTGGCGAACACTCCGGAATCACTTGCCGGGCATGCAGGAACCACCTCTCAGACGTGCCAGAACCATGTGGCGGACAGTCCGGAATCACCTGTTGGGCATGCGCAATCACCTCTGAGACGTACCAGAACCTCATGCCGTGCAGGCTGGAACCACCTACCGGACAGACCGGAATCACCTTTCGGGCATGCCGGAACCACATGTCAGATGTGCCAGAAACGCGTGCCGGAGACGCCGGAAGCACCTGCCAAGCACGTTGGAACCACCTGCTCAACTCGCCTGAACCACCTGCCGGACATGCCAAAATCACCTGCCGACTATGCCAGAACCACTTGGCAAACACTCCGGAATCACTTGCCGGGCATGCAGGAACCACCTCTCAGACATGCCAGAACCCCGTGCCAATGACCCCGGAAGCACCAGCCGAGCACGCCGGAACCACCTGCTCGACTCGCCAGAACCACCTGCCGATCACGCAAAAATCACCTGCCGGCTACGCCACAACCAGTTGGTGAACACTTTGGAATCACCTGCCAGGCTTGCTGGAACCACCTGCCAGTCATGCCAAAATCACCTGCCAACTACGCCAGAACCGCTTGGCGGACACTGCGGAAACACCTGTCGGGCCGGCTGGAACCACATCTCAGACGTGCCAGAAACGTGTTCATGAGATGCTGGAACCACACCCCGAACAGACGGATACCACCTGCTAGAACCGCCTGAACCACCTGCTGAGCACGCCGGAACCACCTGCTCGACTCACCGGTACCACCTCGCTGACACGCCAAAATCACCTGCTGGGTATGCCAGAACCACTTGGCGGACACTCCGGAATCATCTGCCGGACATGCCGGAACCAGCTCTCAGACACACCAGAACCAAGTGCCGGAGACGCCGGAAGCACCTGCCGAGCATGCCGGAGCCACCTGCTCGACTCGCCAGAAACACCTGCCGCACACGCCAAAATCAGCTGCCGGGTATGCCAGAACCACCTGGCGGACACTACGGAATCACCTGCCGCGCATGCCGGAACCACCTCTCAGACGTGCCGGAAGCACGTGCCGGACACGCCGGAAACACCTACCGGACAGACCGGAACCACTTGCTAAGAACGCCGGAGCCACCTGTTCGACTCGCTGGAACCACCTACCTGACATGACAAAATCGCGAGCCGGGTATGCCAGAACCACTTGGCGGACACTCCGGAATCATCTGCCGGACATGCCGGAACCAGCTCTCAGACACACCAGAACCACGTGCCGGAGACGCCGGAAGCACCTGCCGAGCATGCCGGAGCCACCTGCTCGACTCGCCAGAAACACCTGCCGGACACGCCAAAATCACCTGCCGGGTAAGCCATAACCACCTGCAGGACACTACGGAATCACCTGCCGCGCATGCCGGAACCAACTCTCAGACGTGCCAGAAGCACGTGCCAGACATGCCGGAAACACCTACATGACAGACCGGAACCACCTGCCTAGAACGCCGGAGCCACATGTTCGACTCGCTGGAACCACCTGCCGGACAGGCCAATATCAACTGCTGGCTATGCCAGAACCACCTGGGGGACAGTCCGGGATCACCTGCCAGCCATGGCGGAACCACCTCTCAGACGTACCAGAACCACCTGCCGGAGAAGCTGGAAACACGTCCTGGACAGACTGGAACCAATTGACGGCCATGCCTGAACCACCTGCCGAGCACGGCAGAACCACCTGCCGGACACGCCAAAATCACCTGCGGGCTACGCCAGAACCACTTGGACGACTCTCCGAAATGACCTGCCGGGCAGGTTGGAACCACCTCTCAGACGTGCCAGAAGCACGTGGCGGACAGTCCGGAATCACCTGTTGGGCATACGCAACCACCTCTGACACGTACAAGAACCACGTGCCGTGCACGCCGGAACCACCTACCGGACAGACCGGAATCAACTTTTGGGCATGCCGGAACCACCAGTCAGATGTGCCAGAAACACGTGCCGGAGACGCCGGAAGCACCTGCCGTGCACGTCGCAACCACCCGCTCAACTCGCCTGGACCACCTTCCGGACACGCCAAAATCACCTGCCCGCTACACCAGCACCACTTCGGGGACAAGCTGGAATCACGTGAGGGGCATGCCGGCACAGCCTCTCAGACTGAACCTCGTGCCGGACACCACAGAACCACCTGCCGGACAGACCGGAACCACCTGCCGGACACGCCGGAACCACCGGCTCGACCCGCCGGAACGACCGCTGGACATGCAAAATCACCTGCCGGCTACGCCGGAAACACTTGGCGAACACTCCGGAATCACCTGCCGGGCATGCCGGAACCACCTCTCAGATATGCCAGAACCACGTGCCAATGACCCCGGAAGCACCTGCCGAGCACGCCGGAACCACCTGCTCGACTCGCCAGAAACACCTGCCGGACACTCCAAAATCACCTGCCGGGTACGCCAGAACCACCTGCCGGACACGCAGAAATCACCTGCCGGCTACGCCACAACCAGTTGGGGAACACTTCGGAATCACCTGCCGGGCTTGCTGGAACCACCTGCCGGTCATGCCAAAATCACCTGCCAACTACGCCAGTACCACTTGGCGGACACTGTGGAAACACCTGTCGGGCCGGCCGGAACCACATCTCAGACGTGCCAGAACCATGTGCATGAGATGCTGGAACCACACCCCGAACAGACGGAAAGCACCTGCCAGACCCGTCTGAACAACCTGCCGAGCACGCCGGAGCCACCTGCTCGACTCGGCGGAACCACCTACCTGACATGCCCAAATCACCAGCCGGGTATGCCAGAACCACTTGGCGGACACTCCGGAATCATCTGCCGGACATGCCGGAACCAGCTCTCAGACACACCAGAACCACGTGCCGGAGACGCCGGAAGCAACTGCCGAGCATGCCGGAGCCACCTGCTCGACTCGCCAGAAACACCTGCCGGACACGCCAAAATCACCTGCCGGGTACGCCAGAACCACCTGGCGGACACTCCGAAATCAGCTGTCGCGCATGCCGGAACCACCTCTCAGACGTGCCGGAAGCACGTGCCGGACACGCCGGAATCACCTACCGGACAGACCGGAACCACCTGTCGAGCACGCCAGAGCCTCCTGTTCGACTCGCTGGAACCACCTGCCGGACAGGCCAATATCAACTGCTGGCTATGCCAGAACCACCTGGGGGACGGTCCGGGATCACCTGCCAGCCATGGCAGAACCACCTCTCAGACGTACCAGAACCACCTGCCGGAGAAGCTGGAAACACGTCCTGGACAGTCTGGAACCACCTGCCGGCCAAGCCTGAACCAACTGCCAAGCACAACGGAACAACCTGCCAGTCACGCCAAAATCACCTGCGTGTTATGCCAGAACCACTTGGAGGACTCTCTGGGATGACCTGCCGGGCATGCCGGAACCACCTCTCAGACTTGCCAGAAGCACGTGGCGGACAGTCCGGAATCACCTGTTGGGCATACGCAACCACCTCTGACACGTACCAGAACCACGTGCCGTGCACGCCGGAACCACCTACCGGACAGACCGGAATCAACTTTTGGGCATGCCGGAACCACCAGTCAGATGTGCCAGAAACACGTGCCGGAGACGCCGGAAGCACCTGCCGAGAACGTCGCAACCACCTGCTCAACTCGCCTGAACCACCTGCCGGACACGCCAAAATCACCTGCCCGCTACACCAGCACCACTTCGGGGACAAGCCGGAATCACGTGAGGGGCATGCCGGCACAGCCTTTCAGACTCAACCTCGTGCCGGACACCACAGAACCACCTGCCGGACAGACCGGAACCACCTGCCGCACACGCCGGAACCACCGGCTCGACCCGCCGGAACGACCGCTGGACATGCAAACTCACCTGCCGGCTACGCCGGAAACACTTGGCGAACACTCCGGAATCACCTGCCGGGCATGCCGGAACCACCTCTCAGATATGCCAGAACCACGTGCCAATGACCCCGGAAGCACCTGCCGAGCACGCCGGAACCACCTGCTCGACTCGCCAGAACCACCTGCCGGACACGCAAAAATCACCTGCCGGCTACGTCACAACCAGTTGGGGAACACTTCGCAATCACCTGCCGGGCTTGCTGGAACCACCTGCCGGTCATGCCAAAATCACCTGCCAACTACGCCAGTACCACTTGGCGGACACTGTGGAAACACCTGTCGGGCCGGGCGGAACCACATCTCAGACGTGCCAGAACCATGTGCATGAGATGCTGGAACCACACCCCGAACAGACGGAAAACACCTGCCAGGCCCGTCTGAACAACCTGACGAGCACGCCGGAACCACCTGCTCGACTCACCGGTACCACCTCCCTGACACGCCAAAATCACCTGCTGGGTATGCCAGAACCACTTGGCGGACACTCCGGAATCATCTGCCGGACATGCCGGAACCAACTCTCAGACACACCAGAACCACGTGCCGGAGACGCCGGAAGCACCTGCCGAGCATGCCGGAGCCACCTGCTCGACTCGCCAGAAACACCTGCCGGACACGCCAAAATCACCTGCCGGGTACGCCACAACCAGCTGGCGGACACTCCGAAATCACCTGTCGCGCATGCCGGAACCACCTCTCAGACGTGCCGGAAGCACGTGCCGGACATGCCGGAATCACCTACCGGACAGACCGGAACCACCTGCCAAGAACGCCGCAGCCACCTGTTCGACTCGCTGCAACCACCTGCCGGACAGGCCAATATCAACTGCTGGCTATGCCAGAACCACCTGGGGGACGGTCCGGAATCACCTGCCAGCCATGGCGGAACCACCTCTGAGACGTACCAGAACCACATGCCGTGCAGGCTGGAACCAGCTACCGGACAGACCGGAATCACCTTTCGGGCATGCCGGAACCACCTGTCAGATGTGCCAGAAACACGTGCCGGAGACGCCGGAAGCACCTGCCAAGCACGTTGGAACCACCTGCTCAACTCGCCTGAACCACCTGCCGGACATGCCAAAATCACCTGCCGACTATGCCAGAACCACTTGGCGAACACTCCGGAATCACTTGCCGGGCATGCAGGAACCACCTCTCAGACATGCCAGAACCCCGTGCCAATGACCCCGGAAGCACCAGCCGAGCACGCCGGAACCACCTGCTCGACTCGCCAGAACCACCTGCCGATCACGCAAAAATCACCTGCCGGCTACGCCACAACCAGTTGGTGAACACTTTGGAATCACCTGCCAGGCTTGCTGGAACCACCTGCCAGTCATGCCAAAATCACCTGCCAACGACGCCAGAACCGCTTAGCGGACACTGCGGAAACACCTGTCGGGCCGGCTGGAACCACATCTCAGACGTGCCAGAAACGTGTTCATGAGATGCTGGAACCACACCCCGAACAGACGGATACTACCTGCCAGAACCGCCTGAACCACCTGCTGAGCACGCCGGAACCACCTGCTCGACTCACCAGTACCACCTCCCTGACACGCCAAAATCACCTGCTGGGTATGCCAGAACCACTTGGCGGACACTCCAGAATCATCAGCCGGACATGCCGGAACCAGCTCTCAGACACACCAGAACCAAGTGCCGGAGACGCCGGATGCACCTGCCGAGCGTGCCGGAGCCACCTGCTTGACTCGCCAGAAACACCTGCCGGACACGCCAAAATCACCTGCCGGGTATGCCAGAACCACCTGGCGGACACTACGGAATCACCTGCCGCGCATGCCGGAGCCACCTGCTCGACTCGCCAGAAACTCCTTCCGGACATGCCAAAATCACCTGCCGGGTACGCCAGAACCACCTGGCGGACACTCCGGAATCACCTGTCGCGCATGCCGGAACCAACTCTCAGACGTGCCGGAACCACGTGCCGGACAGACCGGAACCACCTGCCGAGCACGCCGGAGCCACCTGTTCGACTCGCTGGAACCACCTGCCGGACAGGCCAATATCAACTGCTGGCTATGCCAGAACCACCTGGGGGACGGTCCGGAATCGCCTGCCAGCCATGGCGGAACCACCTCTAAGACGTACCAGAACCACCTGCCGGAGAAGCTGGAAACACGTCCTGGACAGTCTGGAACCACCTGCCGGCCAAGCCTGAACCACCTGCCAAGCACAACGGAACAACCTGCCAGACACGCCAAAATCACCTGCGTGTTATGCCAGAACCACTTGGAGGACTCTCTGGGATGACTTGCCGGGCATGCCGGAACCACCTCTCAGACGTGCCAGAACCATGTGGCGGACAGTCCGGAATCACCTGTTGGGCATGGGCAACCACCTCTGACACGTACCAGAACCACATGCTGTGCAGGCTGGAACCACCTACCGGACAGACCGGAATCACCTTTCTGGCATGCCGGAACCACCAGTCAGATGTGCCAGAAACACGTGCCGGAGACGCCGGAAGCACCTGCCAAGCACGTGGGAACCACCTGCTCAACTCGCCTGAACCACCTGCCGGACATGCCAAAATCACCTGCCGGCTACGCCACATCCAGTTGGTGAACACTTTGGAATCACCTGCCAGGCTTGCTGGAACCACCTGCCAGTCATGCCAAAATCACCTGCCAACGACGCCAGAACCGCTTGGCGGACACTGCGGTAACACCTGTCGGGCCGGCTGGAACCACATCTCAGATGTGCCAGAAACGTGTTCATGAGATGCTGGAACCACACCCGGAACAGACGGATACCACATTCGAGAACCGCCTGAACCACCTGCTGAGCACGCCGGAACCACCTGCTCGACTCACCGGTACCACCTCCCTGACACGCCAAAATCACCTGCTGGGTATGCCAGAACCACTTGGCGGACACTCTGGAATCATCTGCCGGACATGCCGGAACCAGCTCTCAGACACACCAGAACCAAGTGCCGGAGACGCCGGAAGCACCTGCCGAGCATGCCGGAGCCACCTGCTCGACTCGCCAGAAACACATGCCGGACACGCCAAAATCACCTGCCCGGTATGCCAGAACCACCTGGTGGACACTACGGAATCACCTGCCGCGCATGCCAGAAGGACGTGCCAGACACGCCGCAAACCCCTACCGGACAGACCGGAACCACCTGCCAAGAACGCCGGAGCCACCTGTTCGACTCGCTGGAACCACCTGCCGGACAGGCCAATATCAACTGCTGGCTATGCCAGAACCACCTGGGGGACAGTCCGGGATCACCTGCCAGCCATGGCGGAACCACCTCTCAGACGTACCAGAACCACCTGCCGGAGAAGCTGGAAACACGTCCTGGACAGACTGGAACCACGTGACGGCCATGCCTGAACCACCTGCCGAGCACGGCGGAACCACCTGCCAGACACGCCAAAATCACCTGCGGGCTACGCCAGAACCACTTGGACGACTCTCCAAAATGACCTGCCGGGCAGGTTGGAACCACCTCTCAGATGTGCCAGAAGCACGTGGGGGACAGTCCGGAATCACCTGTTGGGCATACGCAACCACCTCTGACACGTACCAGAACCACGTGCCGTGCACGCTGGAACCACCTACCGGACAGACCGGAATCACCTTTCGGGCATGCTGGAACCACCTGTCAGATGTGCCAGAAACACGTGCCGGAGACGCCGGAAGCACCTGCCAAGCACGTTGGAACCACCTGCTCAACTCGCCTGAACCACCTGCCGGACATGCCAAAATCACCTGCCGACTATGCCAGAACCACTTGGCGAACACTCCGGAATCACTTGCCGGGCATGCAGGAACCACCTCTCAGACATGCCAGAACCCCGTGCCAATGACCCCGGAAGCACCAGCCGAGCACGCCGGAACCACCTGCTCGACTCGCCAGAACCACCTGCCGATCACGCAAAAATCACCTGCCGGCTACGCCACAACCAGTTGGTGAACACTTTGGAATCACCTGCCGGGCTTGCTGGAACCACCTGCCGGTCATGCCAAAATCACCTGCCAACGACGCCAGAACCGCTTGGCGGACACTGTGGAAACACCTGTCGGGCCGGCTGAAACCACATCTCAGACGTGCCAGAAACGTGTTCATGAGATGCTGGAACCACACCCCGAACAGACGGATACCACCTGCCAGAACCGCCTTAACCACCTGCTGAGCACGCCGGAACCACCTGCTCGACTCAACCGGTACCACCTCCCTGACACGCCAAAATCACCTGCTGGGTATGCCAGAACCACCTGGCGGACACTCCGGAATCATCTGCCGGACATGCCGGAAACAGCTCTCAGACACACCAGAACCAAGTGCCGGAGACGCCGGAAGCACCTGCCGAGCATGCCGGAGCCACCTGCTCGACTCGCCAGAAACACCTGCCGGACACGCCAAAATCACCTGCCGGGTACGCCACAACCAGCTGGCGGACACTCCGAAACCACCTGTCGCGCATGCCGGAACCACCTCTCAGACGTGCCGGAAGCACGTGCCGGATACGCCGGAAACACCTACCGGACAGACCGGAACCACCTGCCGAGCACGCCGGAGCCACCTGTTCGACTCGCTGGAACCACCTGCCGGACAGGCCAATATCAACTGCTGGCTATGCCAGAACCACCTGGGGGACAGTCCGGGATCACCTGCCAGCCATGGCGGAACCACCTCTCAGACGTACCAGAACCACCGGCCAGAGAAGCTGGAAACACGTCCTGGACAGACTGGAACCACGTGACGGCCATGCCTGAACCACCTGCCAAGCACGGCGGAACCACCTGCCGGACATGCCAAAATCACCTGCGGGCTACGCCAGAACCACTTGGACGACTCTCCGAAATGACCTGCCGGGCATGTTGGAACCACCTCTCAGACGTGCCAGAAGCACGTGGCGGACAGTCCGGGATCACCTGTTGGGCATACGCAACCACCTCTGAGACGTACCAGAACCACGTGCCGTGCACGCCGGAACCACCTACCGGACAGACCGGAATCAACTTTTGGGCATGCCGGAACCACCAGTCAGATGTGCCAGAAACACGTGCCGGAGACGCCGGAAGCACCTGCCGAGCACGTCGCAACCACCTGCTCAACTCGCCTGAACCACCTGCCGGACACGCCAAAATCACCTGCCCGCTACACCAGCACCACTTCGGGGACAAGCCGGAATCACGTGAGGGGCATGCCGGCACAGCCTCTCAGACTGAACCTCGTGCCGGACACCACAGAACCACCTGCCGGACAGACCGGAACCACCTGCCGGACACGCCGGAACCACCGGCTCGACCCGCCGGAACGACCGCTGGACATGCAAACTCACCTGCCGGCTACGCCGGAAACACTTGGCGAACACTCCGGAATCACCTGCCGGGCATGCCGGAACCACCTCTCAGATATGCCAGAACCACGTGCCAATGACCCCGGAAGCACCTGCCGAGCACGCCGGAACCACCTGCTCGACTCGCCAGAACCACCTGCCGGACACGCAAAAATCACCTGCCGGCTACGCCACAACCAGTTGGGGAACACTTCGGAATCACCTTCCGGGCTTGCTGGAACCACCTGCCGGTCATGCCAAAATCACCTGCCAACTACGCCAGTACCACTTGGCGGACACTGTGGAAACACCTGTCGGGCCGGCCGGAACCACATCTCAGACGTGCCAGAACCATGTGCATGAGATGCTGGAACCACACCCCGAACAGACGGAAAACACCTGCCACACCCGTCTGAACAACCTGCCGAGCACGCCGGAGCCACCTGCTCGACTCGCCGGAACCACCTACCTGACATGCCCAAATCACCAGCCGGGTATGCCAGAACCACTTGGCGGCCACTCCGGGATCATCTGCCGGACATGCCAGAACCAGCTCTCAGGCACACCAGAACCACGTGCCGGAGACGCCGGAAGCACCTGCCGAGCATGCCGGAGCCACCTGCTCGACTCGCCAGAAACACCTGCCGGACATGCCAAAATCACCTGCCGGGTACAACAGAACCACCTGGCGGACACTCCGAAATCACCTGTCGCGCATGCCGGAACCACCTCTCAGACGTGCCGGAAGCACGTGCCGGACACGCCGGAATCACCTACCGGACAGACCGGAACCACCTGCCGAGCACGCCGGAGCCACCTGTTCGACTCGCTGGAACCACCTGCCGGACAGGCCAATATCAACTGCTGGCTATGCCAGAACCACCTGGGGGACGGTCCGGAATCACCTGCCAGCCATGGCGGAACCACCTCTCAGACGTACCAGAACCACCTGCCGGAGAAGCTGGAAACACGTCCTGGACAGTCTGGAACCACCTGCCGGCCAAGCCTGAACCACCTGCCAAGCACAACGGAACAACCTGCCAGACACGCCAAAATCACCTGCGTGTTCTGCCAGAACCACCTGGAGGACTCTCTGGGATGACCTGCCGGGCATGCCGGAAACACCTCTCAGACGTGCCAGAACCATGTGGCGGACAGTCCGGAGTCACCTGTTGGGCATGCGCAACCACCTCTGAGACGTACCAGAACCACATGCCGTGCAGGCTGGAACCAGCTACCGGACAGACCGGAATCACCTTTCGGGCATGCCGGAACCACCTGTCAGATGTGCCAGAAACACGTGCCGGAGACGCCGGAAGCACCTGCCAAGCACGTTGGAACCACCTGCTCAACTCGCCTGAACCACCTGCCGGACATGCCAAAATCACCTGCCGACTATGCCAGAACCACTTGGCGAACACTCCGGAATCACTTGCCGGGCATGCAGGAACCACCTCTCAGACATGCCAGAACCCCGTGCCAATGACCCCGGAAGCACCAGCCGAGCACGCCGGAACCACCTGCTCGACTCGCCAGAACCACCTGCCGATCACGCAAAAATCACCTGCCGGCTACGCCACAACCAGTTGGTGAACGCTTTGGAATCACCTGCCGGGCTTGCTGGAACCACCTGCCGGTCATGCCAAAATCACCTGCCAACGACGCCAGAACCGCTTGGCGGACACTGCGGAAACACCTGTCGGGCCGGCTGGAACCACATCTCAGACGTGCCAGAAACGTGTTCATGAGATGCTGGAACCACACCCCGAACAGACGGATACCACCTGCCAGAACCGCCTGAACCACCTGCTGAGCACGCCGGAACCACCTGCTCGACTCACCGGTACCACCTCCCTGACACGCCAAAATCGCCTGCTGGGTATGCCAGAACCACCTGGCGGACACTCCGGAATCATCTGCCGGACATGCCGGAACCAGCTCTCAGACACACCAGAACCATGTGCCGGAGATGCCGGAAGCACCTGCTGAGCATGCCGGAGCCACCTGCTCGACTCGCCAGAAACACCTGCCGGACATGCCAAAATCACCTGCCGGGTACAACAGAACCACCTGGCGGACACTCCGAAATCACCTGTCGCGCATGCCGGAACCACCTCTCAGACGTGCCGGAAGCACGTGCCGGACACGGCAGAATCACCTACCGGACAGACCGGAACCACCTGCCGAGCACGCCATAGCCACCTGTTCGACTCGCTGGAACCACCTGCCGGACAGGCCAATATCAACTGCTGGCTATGCCAGAACCACCTGCTGGGCGGTCCGGAATCACCTGCCAGCCATGGCGGAACCACCTCTCAGACGTACCAGAACCACCTGCCGGAGAAGCTGGAAACACGTCCTGGACAGTCTGGAACCACCTGCCGGCCAAGCCTGAACCACCTGCCAAGCACAACGGAACAACCTGCCAGACACGCCAAAATCACCTGCGTGTTCTGCCAGAACCACCTGGAGGACTCTCTGGGATGACCTGCCGGGCATGCCGGAAACACCTCTCAGACGTGCCAGAACCATGTGGCGGACAGTCCGGAGTCACCTGTTGGGCATGCGCAACCACCTCTGAGACGTACCAGAACCACATGCCGTGCAGGCTGGAACCAGCTACCGGACAGACCGGAATCACCTTTCGGGCATGCCGGAACCACCTGTCAGATGTGCCAGAAACACGTGCCGGAGACGCCGGAAGCACCTGCCAAGCACGTTGGAACCACCTGCTCAACTCGCCTGAACCACCTGCCGGACATGCCAAAATCACCTGCCGACTATGCCAGAACCACTTGGCGAACACTCCGGAATCACTTGCCGGGCATGCAGGAACCACCTCTCAGACATGCCAGAACCCCGTGCCAATGACCCCTGAAGCACGAGCCGAGCACGCCGGAACCACCTGCTCGACTCGCCAGAACCACCTGCCGATCACGCAAAAATCACCTGCCGGCTTTGCCATAACCAGTTGGTGAACACTTTGGAATCACCTGCCGGGCTTGCTGGAACCACCTGCCGGTCATGCCAAAATCACCTGCCAACTACGCCAGAACCGCTTGGCGGACACTGCGGAAACACCTGTCGGGCCGGCTGGAACCACATCTCAGACGTGCCAGAAACGTGTTCATGAGATGCTGGAACCACACCCCGAAAAGACGGATACCACCTGCCAGAACCGCCTGAACCACCTGCCGAGCATGCTGGAACCACCTGCTCGACTCACCGGTACCACCTCCCTGACACGCCAAAATCACCTGCTGGGTATGCCAGAACCACTTGGCGGACACTCCGGAATCATCTGCCGGACATGCCGGAACCAGCTCTCAGACACACCAGAACCAAGTGCCGGAGAAGTCAGAAGCACCTGCCGAGCATGCCGGAGCCACCTGCTCGACTCGCCAGAAACACCTGCCGGACACGCCAAAATCACCTGCCGGGTATGCCAGAACCACCTGGCGGACACTACAGAATCACCTGCCGCGCATGCCGGAAGGACGTGCCAGACACGCCGCAAACCCCTACCGGACAGACCGGAACCACCTGCCAAGAACGCCGGAGCCACCTGTTCGACTCGCTGGAACCACCTGCCGGACAGGCCAATATCAACTGCTGGCTATGCCAGAACCACCTGGGGGACAGTCCGGGATCACCTGCCAGCCATGGCGGAACCACCTCTCAGACGTACCAGAACCACCTGCCGGAGAATCTGGAAACACGTCCTGGACAGACTGGAACCACGTGACGGCCATGCCTGAACCACCTGCCGAGCACGGCGGAACCACCTGCCGGACACGCCAAAATCACCTGCGGGCTACGCCAGAACCACTTGGACGACTCTCCAAAATGACCTGCCGGGCAGGTTGGAACCACCTCTCAGATGTGCCAGAAGCACGTGGCGGACAGTCCGGAATCACCTGTTGGGCATACGCAACCACCTCTGACACGTACCAGAACCACGTGCCGTGCACGCTGGAACCACCTACCGGACAGACCGGAATCAAATTTTGGGCATGCCGGAACCACCAGTCAGATGTGCCAGAAACACGTGCCGGAGACGCCGGAAGCACCTGCCGAGCACGTCGCAACCACCTGCTCAACTCGCCTGAACCACCTGCCGGACACGCCAAAATCACCTGCCCGCTACACCAGCACCACTTCGGGGACAAGCCGGAATCACGTGAGGGGCATGCCGGCACAGCCTCTCAGACTGAACCTCGTGCCGGACACCACAGAACCACCTGCCGGACAGACCGGAACCACCTGCCGGACACGCCGGAACCACCGGCTCGACCCGCCGGAACGACCGCTGGACATGCAAACTCACCTGCCGGCTACGCCGGAAACACTTGGCGAACACTCCGGAATCACCTGCCGGGCATGCCGGAACCACCTCTCAGATATGCCAGAACCACGTGCCAATGACCCCGGAAGCACCTGCCGAGCACGCCGGAACCACCTGCTCGACTCGCCAGAACCACCTGCCGGACACGCCAAAATCACCTGCCGGCTACGCCACAACCAGTTGGGGAACACTTCGGAATCACCTGCCGGGCTTGCTGGAACCACCTGCCGGTCATGCCAAAATCACCTGCCAACTACGCCAGTACCACTTGGCGGACACTGTGGAAACACCTGTCGGGCCGGCCGGAACCACATCTCAGACGTGCCAGAACCATGTGCATGAGATGCTGGAACCACACACCGAACAGACGGAAAACACCTGCCAGACCCGTCTGAACAACCTGCTGAGCACGCCGGAGCCACCTGCTCGACTCGCCGGAACCACCTACCTGACATGCCCAAATCACCAGCCGGGTATGCCAGAACCACTTGGCGGACACTCCGGAATCATCTGCCGGACATGCCGGAACCAGCTCTCAGACACACCAGAACCACGTGCCGGAGACGCCGGAAGCACCTGCCTAGCATGCCGGAGCCACCTGCTCGACTCGCCAGAAACACCTGCCGGACATGCCAAAATCACCTGCCGGGTACAACAGAACCACCTGGCGGACACTCCGAAATCACCTGTCGCGCATGCCGGAAAAACCTCTCAGACGTGCCGGAAGCACGTGCCGGACACGCCGGAATCACCTACCGGACAGACCGGAACCACCTGCCGAGCACGCCGGAGCCACCTGTTCGACTCGCTGGAACCACCTGCCGGACAGGCCAATATCAACTGCTGGCTATGCCAGAACCACCTGCTGGACGGTCCGGAATCACCTGCCATCCATGGCGGAACCACCTCTCAGACGTACCAGAACCACCTGCCGGAGAATCTGGAAACACGTCCTGGACATTCTGGAACCACCTGCCGGCCAAGCCTGAACCACCTGCCAAGCACAACGGAACAACCTGCCAGACACGCCAAAATCACCTGCGTCTTATGCCAGAACCACCTGGAGGACTCTCTGGGATGACCTGCCGGGCATGCCGGAAACACCTCTCAGACGTGCCAGAACCATGTGGCGGACAGTCCGGAATCACCTGTTGGGCATGCGCAACCACCTCTGAGACGTACCAGAACCACATGCCGTGCAGGCTGGAACCACCTACCGGACAGACCGGAATCACCTTTCGGGCATGCCGGAACCACCTGTCAGATGTGCCAGAAACACGTGCCGGAGACGCCGGAAGCACCTGCCAAGCACGTTGGAACCACCTGCTCAACTCGCCTGAACCACCTGCCGGACATGCCAAAATCACCTGCCGACTATGCCAGAACCACTTGGCGAACACTCCGGAATCACTTGCCGGGCATGCAGGAACCACCTCTCAGACATGCCAGAACCCCGTGCCAATGACCCCGGAAGCACCAGCCGAACACGCCGGAACCACCTGCTCGACTCGCCAGAACCACCTGCCGATCACGCAAAAATCACCTGCCGGCTACGCCACAACCAGTTGGTGAACGCTTTGGAATCACCTGCCGGGCTTGCTGGAACCACCTGCCGAACATGCCAAAATCACCTGCCAACGACGCCAGAACCGCTTCGCGGACACTGCGGAAACACCTGTCGGGCCGGCTGGAACCACATCTCAGACGTGCCAGAAACGTGTTCATGAGATGCTGGAACCACACCCCGAACAGACGAATACCACCTGCCAGAACCGCCTGAACCACCTGCTGAGCACGCCGGAACCACCTGCTCGACTCACCGGTACCACCTCCCTGACACGCCAAAATCACCTGCTGTGTATGCCAGAACCACCTGGCGGACACTCCGGAATCATCTGCCGGACATGCCGGAACCAGCTCTCAGACACACCAGAACCACGTGCCGGAGATGCCGGAAGCACCTGCCGAGCATGCCGGAGCCACCTGCTCGACTCACCAGAAACACCTGCCGGACACGCCAAAATCACCTGCCGGGTACACCAGAACCACCTGGCGGACACTCCGAAATCACCTGTCGCGCATGCCGGAACCACCTCTCAGACGTGCCGGAACCACGTGCCGGACACGCCGGAATCACCTACCGGACAGACCGGAACCACCTGCCGAGCACGCCGGAACCACCTGCTCGACTCGCCAGAACCACCTGCCTATCACGCAAAAATCACCTGCCGGCTTTGCCACAACCAGTTGGTGAACACTTTGGAATCACCTGCCGGGCTTGCTGGAACCACCTGCCGGTCATGCCAAAATCACCTGCCAACTACGCCAGAACCGCTTGGCGGACACTGCGGAAACACCTGTCGGGCCGGCTGGAACCACATCTCAGACGTGCCAGAAACGTGTTCATGAGATGCTGGAACCACACCCCGAACAGACGGATACCACCTGCCAGAACCGCCTGAACCACCTGCCGAGCATGCTGGAACCACCTGCTCGACTCACCGGTACCACCTCCCTGACACGCCAAAATCACCTGCTGGGTATGCCAGAACCACTTGGCGGACACTACAGAATCACCTGCCGCGCATGCCGGAAGGACGTGCCAGACACGCCGCAAACCCCTACCGGACAGACCGGAACCACCTGCCAAGAACGCCGGAGCCACCTGTTCGACTCGCTGGAACCACCTGCTGGACAGGCCAATATCAACTGCTGGCTATGCCAGAACCACCTGGGGGACGGTCCGGGATCACCTGCCAGCCATGGCGGAACCACCTCTCAGACGTACCAGAACCACCTGCCGGAGAAGCTGGAAACACGTCCTGGACAGACTGGAACCACGTGACGGCCATGCCTGAACCACCTGCCGAGCACGGCGGAACCACCTGCCGGACACGCCAAAATCACCTGCGGGCTACGCCAGAACCACTTGGACGACTCTCCGAAATGACCTGCCAGGCAGGTTGGAACCACCTCTCAGATGTGCCAGAAGCACGTGGCGGACAGTCCGGAATCACCTGTTGGGCATACGCAACCACCTCTGACACGTACCAGAACCACGTGCCGTGCACGCCGGAACCACCTACCGGACAGACCGGAATCAACTTTTGGGCATGCCGGAACCACCAGTCAGATGTGCCAGAAACACGTGCCGGAGACGCCGGAAGCACCTGCCGAGCACGTCGCAACCACCTGCTCAACTCGCCTGAACCACCTGCCGGACACGCCAAAATCACCTGCCCGCTACACCAGCACCACTTCGGGGACAAGCCGGAATCACGTGAGGGGCATGCCGGCACAGCCTCTCAGACTGAACCTCGTGCCGGACACCACAGAACCACCTGCCGGACAGACCGGAACCACCTGCCGGACACGCCGGAACCACCGGCTCGACCCGCCGGAACGACCGCTGGACATGCAAAATCACCTGCCGGCTACGCCGGAAACACTTGGCGAACACTCCGGAATCGCCTGCCGGGCATGCCGGAACCACCTCTCAGATATGCCAGAACCACATGACAATGACCCCGGAAGCACCTGCCGAGCACGCCGGAACCACCTGCTCGACTCGCCAGAACCACCTGCCAGACACGCCAAAATCACCTGCCGGCTACGCCACAACCAGTTGGGGAACACTTCGGAATCACCTGCCGGGCTTGCTGGAACCACCTGCCGGTCATGCCAAAATCACCTGCCAACTACGCCAGTACCACTTGGCGGACACTGTGGAAACACCTGTCGGGCCGGCCGGAACCACATCTCAGACGTGCCAGAACCATGTGCATGAGAGGATGGAACCACACCCCGAACAGACGGAAAACACCTGCCAGACCCGTCTGAACAACCTGCCGAGCACGCCGGAGCCACCTGCTCGACTCGCCGGAACCACCTACCTGACATGCCCAAATCACCAGCCGGGTATGCCAGAACCACTTGGCGGACACTCCGGAATCATCTGCCGGACATGCCGGAACCAGCTCTCAGACACACCAGAACCACGTGCCGGAGACGCCGGAAGCACCTGCCTAGCATGCCGGAGCCACCTGCTCGACTCGCCAGAAACACCTGCCGGACACGCCAAAATCACCTGCCGGGTACGCCAGAACCACCTGGCGGACACTCCGAAATCACCTGTCGCGCATGCCGGAACCACCTCTCAGACGTGCCGGAAGCACGTGCCGGACACGCCGGAATCACCTACCGGACAGACCGGAACCACCTGCCGAGCACGCCGGAGCCACCTGTTCGACTCGCTGGAACCACCTGCCGGACAGGCCAATATAAACTGCTGGCTATGCCAGAACCACCTGGGGGACAGTCCGGGATCACCTGCCAGCCATGGCGGAACCACCTCTCAGACGTACCAGAACCACCTGCCGGAGAAGCTGGAAACACGTCCTGGACAGACTGGAACCACGTGACGGCCATGCCTGAACCACCTGCCGAGCACGGCGGAACCACCTGCCGGACACGCCAAAATCACCTGCGGGCTACGCCAGAACCACTTGGACGAGTCTCCGAAATGACCTGCCGGGCAGGTTGGAACCACCTCTCAGATGTGCCAGAAGCACGTGGCGGAGAGTCCGGAATCACCTGTTGGGCATACGCAACCACCTCTGACACGTACCAGAACCACGTGCCGTGCACGCCGGAACCACCTACCGGACAGACCGGAATCAACTTTTGGGCATGCCGGAACCACCAGTCAGATGTGCCAGAAACACGTGCCGGAGACGCCGGAAGCACGTGCCGAGCACGTCGCAACCACCTGCTCAACTCGCCTGAACCACCTGCCGGACACGCCAAAATCACCTGCCCGCTACATCAGAACCACTTCGGGGACAAGCCGGAATCACGTGAGGGGCATGCCGGCACAGCCTCTCAGACTGAACCTCGTGCCGGACACCACAGAACCACCTGCCGGACATACCAGAACCACCTGCCGGACACGCCGGAACCACCGGCTCGACCCGCCGGAACGACCGCTGGACATGCAAAATCACCTGCCGGCTACGCCGGAAACACTTGGCGAACACTCCGGAATCGCCTGCCGGGCATGCCGGAACCACCTCTCAGATATGCCAGAACCACGCGCCAATGACCCCGGAAGCACCTGCCGAGCACGCCGGAACCACCTGCTCGACTCGCCAGAACCACCTGCCGGACACGCCAAAATCACCTGCCGGCTACGCCACAACCAGTTGGGGAACACTTCGGAATCACCTGCCGGGCTTGCTGGAACCACCTGCCGGTCATGCCAAAATCACCTGCCAACTACGCCAGTACCACTTGGCGGACACTGTGGAAACACCTGTCGGGCCGGCCGGAACCACATCTCAGACGTGCCAGAACCATGTGCATGAGATGCTGGAACCACACCCCGAACAGACGGAAAACACCTGCCACACCCGTCTGAACAACCTGCCGAGCACGCCGGAGCCAACTGCTCGACTCGCCGGAACCACCTACCTGACATGCCCAAATCACCAGCCGGGTATGCCAGAACCACTTGCCGGACACTCCGGAATAATATGCCGGACATGCCGGAACCAGCTCTCAGACACACCAGAACCACGTGCCGGAGACGCCGGAAGCACCTGCCGAGCATGCCGGAGCCACCAGCTCGACTCGCCAGAAACACCTGCCCCACACGCCAAAATCACCTGCCGGGTACGCCAGAACCACCTGGCGGACACTCCGAAATCACCTGTCGCGCATGCCGGAACCACCTCTCAGACGTGCTGGAAGCACGTGCCGGAAACGCCGGAATCAACTACCGGACAGACCGGGACCACCTGACGAGCACACTGGAGCCACCTGTTCGACTCGCTGGAACCACCTGCCGGACAGGCCAATATCAACTGCTGGCTATGCCAGAACCACCTGGGGGACAGTCCGGGATCACCTGCCAGCCATGGCGGAACCACCTCTCAGACGTACCAGAACCACCTGCCGGAGAAGCTGGAAACACGTCCTGGACAGACTGGAACCACGTGACGGCCATGCCTGAACCACCTGCCAAGCACGGCGGAACCACCTGCCGGACACGCCAAAATCATCTGCGGGCTACGCCAGAACCACTTGGACGACTCTCCGAAGTGACCTGCCGGGCAGGTTGGAACCACCTCTCAGATGTGCCAGAAGCACGTGGCGGACAGTCCGGAATCACCTGTTGGGCATACGCAACCACCTCTGAGACGTACCAGAACCACGTGCCGTGCACGCCGGAACCACCTACCGGACAGACCGGAATCAACTTTTGGGCATGCCGGAACCACCAGTCAGATGTGCCAGAAACACGTGCCGGAGACGCCGGAAGCACCTGCCGAGCACGTCGCAACCACCTGCTCAACTCGCCTGAACCACCTGCCGGACACGCCAAAATCACCTGCCCGCTACACCAGCACCACTTCGGGGACAAGCCGGAATCACGTGAGGGGCATGCCGGCACAGCCTCTCAGACTGAACCTCGTGCCGGACACCACAGAACCACCTGCCGGACAGACCGGAACCACCTGCCAGACACGCCGGAACCACCGGCTCGACCCGCCGGAACGACCGCTGGACATGCAAAATCACCTGCCGGCTACGCCGGAAACACTTGGCGAACACTCCGGAATCGCCTGCCGGGCATGCCGGAACCACCTCTCAGATATGCCAGAACCACGTGCCAATGACCCCGGAAGCACCTGCCGAGCACGCCGGAACCACCTGCTCGACTCGACAGAACCACCTGCCGGACACGCCAAAATCACCTGCCGGCTACGCCACAACCAGTTGGGGAACACTTCGGAATCACCTGCCGGGCTTGCTGGAACCACCTGCCGGTCATGCCAAAATCACCTGCCAACTACGCCAGTACCACTTGGCGGACACTGTGGAAACACCTGTCGGGCTGGCCGGAAGCACATCTCAGACGTGCCAGAACCATGTGCATGAGATGCTGGAACCACACCCCGAACAGACGGAAAACACCTGCCAGACCCGTCTGAACAACCTGCTGAGCACGCCGGAGCCACCTGCTCGACTCGCCGGAACCACCTACCTGACATGCCCAAATCACCAGCCGGATATGCCAGAACCACTTGGCGGACACTCCGGAATCATCTGCCGGACATGCCGGAGCCAGCTCTCAGACACACCAGAACCAAGTGCCGGAGACGCCGGAAGCACCTGCCGAGCATGCCGGAGCCACCTGCTCGACTCGCCAGAAACACCTGCCGGACACGCCAAAATCACCTGCCGGGTACGCCAGAACCAGGTGGCGGACACTCCGAAACCACCTGTCGCGCATGCCGGAACCACCTCTCAGACGTGCCGGAAGCACGTGCCAGACACGCCGGAAACACCTACCGGACAGACCGGAACCACCTGCCGAGCACGCCGGAGCCACCTGTTCGACTCGCTGGAACCACCTGCCGGACAGGCCAATATCAACTGCTGGCTATGCCAGAACCACCTGGGTGACTGTCCGGGATCACCTGCCAGCCATGGCGGAACCACCTCTCAGACGTACCAGAACCACCTGCCGGAGAAGCTGGAAACACGTCCTGGACAGACTGGAACCACGTGACGGCCATGCCTGAACCACCTGCCGAGCACGGCGGAACCACCTGCCGGACACGCCAAAATCACCTGCGGGCTACGCCAGAACCACTTGGACGACTCTCCGAAATGACCTGCCGGGCATGTTGGAACCACCTCTCAGACGTGCCAGAAGCACGTGGCGGACAGTCCGGGATCACCTGTTGGGCATACGCAACCACCTCTGAGACGTACCAGAACCACGTGCCGTGCACGCCGGAACCACCTACCGGACAGACCGGAATCAACTTTTGGGCATGCCGGAACCACCAGTCAGATGTGCCAGAAACACGTGCCGGAGACGCCGGAAGCACCTGCCGAGCACGTCGCAACCACCTGCTCAACTCGCCTGAACCACCTGCCGGACACGCCAAAATCACCTGCCCGCTACACCAGCACCACTTCGGGGACAAGCCGGAATCACGTGAGGGGCATGCCGGCACAGCCTCTCAGACTGAACCTCGTGCCGGACACCACAGAACCACCTGCCGGACATACCAGAACCACCTGCCGGACACGCCGGAACCACCGGCTCGACCCGCCGGAACGACCGCTGGACATGCAAAATCACCTGCCGGCTACGCCGGAAACACTTGGCGAACACTCCGGAATCGCCTGCCGGGCATGCCGGAACCACCTCTCAGATATGCCAGAACCACGTGCCAATGACCCCGGAAGCACCTGCCGAGCACGCCGGAACCACCTGCTCGACTCGCCAGAACCACCTGCTGGACACGCCAAAATCACCTGCCGGCTACGCCACAACCAGTTGGGGAACACTTCGGAATCACCTGCCGGGCTTGCTGGAACCACCTGCCGGTCATGCCAAAATCAGCTGCCAACTACGCCAGTACCACTTGGCGGACACTGTGGAAACACCTGTCGGGCCGGCCGGAACCACATCTCAGACGTGCCAGAACCATGTGCATGAGATGCTGGAACCACACCCCGAACACACGGAAAACACCTGCCACACCCGTCTGAACAACCTGCCGAGCACGCCGGAGCCACCTGCTCGACTCGCCGGAACCACCTACCTGACATGCCCAAATCACCAGCCGGGTATGCCAGAACCACTTGGCGGACACTCCGGAATCATCTGCCGGACATGCCGGAACCAGCTCTCAGACACACCAGAACCACGTGCCGGAGACGCCGGAAGCACCTGCCGAGCATGCCGGAGCCACCTGCTCGACTCGCCAGAAACACCTGCCGGACATGCCAAAATCACCTGCCGGGTACAACAGAACCACCTGGCGGACACTCCGAAATCACCTGTCGCGCATGCCGGAACCACCTCTCAGACGTGCCGGAAGCACGTGCCGGACACGCCGGAATCACCTACCGGACAGACCGGAACCACCTGACGAGCACGCCGGAGCCACCTGTTCGACTCGCTGGAACCACCTGCCGGACAGGCCAATATCAACTGCTGGCTATGCCAGAACCACCTGGGGGACGGTCCGGGATCACCTGCCAGCCATGGCGGAACCACCTCTCAGACGTACCAGAACCATGTGCATGAGATGCTGGAACCACACCCCGAACAGACGGAAAACACCTGCCAGACCCGTCTGACCAACCTGCCGAGCACGCCGGAGCCACCTGCTCGACTCGCAGGAACCACCTACCTGACATGCCCAAATCACCAGCCGGGTATGCCAGAACCACTTGGCGGACACTCCGGAATCATCTCCCGGAAATGCCGGAACCAGCTCTCAGACACACCAGAACCAAGTGCCGGAGACGCCGGAAGCACCTGCCGAGCATGCCGGAGCCACCTGCTCGACTCGCCAGAAACACCTGCCGGACACGCCAAAATCACCTGCCGGGTACGCCAGAATCAGCTGGCGGACACTCCGAAACCACCTGTCGCGCATGCCGGAACCACCTCTCAGACGTGCCGGAAGCACGTGCCGGACACGCCGGAAACACTTACCGGACAGACCGGAACCACCTGCCAAGAACGCCGGAGCCACCTGTTCGACTCGCTGGAACCACCTGCCGGACAGGCCAATATCAACTGCTGGCTATGCCAGAACCACCTGGGGGACAGTCCGGGATCACCTGCCAGCCATGGCGGAACCACCTCTCAGACGTACCAGAACCACCTGCCGGAGAAGCTGGAAACACGTCCTGGACACACTGGAACCACGTGATGGCCATGCCTGAACCACCTGCCGAGCACGGCGGAACCACCTGCCGGACACGCCAAAATCACCTGCGGGCTACGCCAGAACCACTTGGACGACTCTCCGAAATGACCTGCCGGGCAGGTTGGAACCACCTCTCAGATGTGCCAGAAGCACGTGGCGGACAGTCCGGAATCACCTGTTGGGCATACGCAACCACCTCTGACACGTACCAGAACCACGTGCCGTGCACGCTGGAACCACCTACCGGACAGACCGGAATCAACTTTTGGGCATGCCGGAACCACCAGTCAGATGTGCCAGAAACACGTGCCGGAGACGCCGGAAGCACCTGCCGAGCACGTCGCAACCACCTGCTCAACTCGCCTGAACCACCTGCCGGATACGCCAAAATCACCTGCCCGCTACACCAGCACCACTTCGGGGACAAGCCGGAATCACGTGAGGGGCATGCCGGCACAGCCTCTCAGACTGAACCTCGTGCCGGACACCACAGAACCACCTGCCGGACAGACCGGTACCACCTGCCAGACACGCTGGAACCACCGGCTCGACCCGCCGGAACGACCGCTGGACATGCAAAATCACCTGCCGGCTACGCCGGAAACACTTGGCGAACACTCCGGAATCGCCTGCCGGGCATGTCGGAACCACCTCTCAGATATGCCAGAACCACGTGCCAATGACCCCGGAAGCACCTGCCGAGCACGCCGGAACCACCTGCTCGACTCGCCAGAAGCACCTGCCGGACACGCAGAAATCACCTGCCGGCTACGCCAAAACCAGTTGGGGAACACTTCGGAATCACCTGCCGGGCTTGCTGGAACCACCTGCCGGTCATGCCAAAATCACCTGCCAACTACGCCAGTACCACTTGGCGGACACTGTGGAAACACCTGTCGGGCCGGCCGGAACCACATCTCAGACGTGCCAGAACCATGTGCATGAGATGCTGGAACCACACCCCGAACAGACGGAAAACACCTGCCATACCCGTCTGAACAACCTGCCGAGCACGCCGGAGCCACCTGCTCGACTCGCTGGAACCACCTACCTGACATGCCCAAATCACCAACCGGGTATGCCAGAACCACTTGGCGGACACTCCGGAATCATCTGCCGGACATGCCGGAACCAGCTCTCAGACACAGCAGAACCACGTGCCGGAGACGCCGGAAGCACCTGCCGAGCATGCCGGAGCCACCTGCTCGACTCGCCAGAAACACCTGCCGGACAGGCCAATATCAACTGCTGGCTATGCCAGAACCACCTGGGGGACGGTCCGGAATCACCTGCCAGCCATGGCGGAACCACCTCTCAGACGTACCAGAACCACCTGCCGGAGAAGCTGGAAACACGTCCTGGACAGTCTGGAACCACCTGCCGGCCAAGCCTGAACCACCTGCCAAGCACAACGGAACAACCTGCCAGACACGCCAAAATCACCTGCGTGTTATGCCAGAACCACTTGGAGGACTCTCTGGGATGACCTGCCGGGCATGCCGGAACCACCTCTCAGACGTGCCAGAACCATGTGGCGGACAGTCCGGAATCACCTGTTGGGCATGCGCAACCACCTCTGAGACGTACCAGAACCACATGCCGTGCAGGCTGGAACCACCTACCGGACAGACCGGAATCACCTTTCGGGCATGCCGGAACCACCTGTCAGATGTGCCAGAAACACGTGCCGGAGACGCCGGAAGCACCTGCCAAGCACGTTGGAACCACCTGCTCAACTCGCCTGAACCACCTGCCGGACATGCCAAAATCACCTGCCGACTATGCCAGAACCACTTGGCGAACACTCCGGAATCACTTGCCGGGCATGCAGGAACCACCTCTCAGACATGCCAGAACCCCGTGCCAATGACCCCGGAAGCACCAGCCGAGCACGCCGGAACCACCTGCTCGACTCGCCAGAACCACCTGCCGATCACGCAAAAATCACCTGCCGGCTACGCCACAACCAGTTGGTGAACGCTTTGGAATCACCTGCCGGGCTTGCTGGAACCACCTGCCGGTCATGCCAAAATCACCTGCCAACGACGCCAGAACCGCTTGGCGGACACTGCGGAAACACCTGTCGGGCCGGCTGGAACCACATCTCAGACGTGCCAGAAACGTGTTCATGAGATGCTGGAACCACACCCCGAACAGACGGATACCACCTGCCAGAACCGCCTTAACCACCTGCTGAGCACGCCGGAACCACCTGCTCGACTCACCGGTACCACCTCCCTGACACGCCGAAATCACCAGCTGGGTATGCCAGAACCACCTGGCGGACACTCCGGAATCATCTGCCGGACATGCCGGAACCAGCTCTCAGACACACCAAAACCACGTGCCGGAGATGCCGGAAGCACCTGCCGAGCATGCCGGAGCCACCTGCTCGACTCACCAGAAACACCTGCCGGACACGCCAAAATCACCTGCCGGGTATGCCAGAACCACCTGGCGGACACTCCGAAATCACATGTCGCGCATGCCGGAACCACCTCTCAGACGTGCCGGAAGCACGTGCCGGACACGCCGGAATCACCTACCGGACAGACCGGAACCACCTGACGAGCACACCAGAGCCACCTGTTCGACTCGCTGGAACCACCTGCCGGACAGGCCAATATCAACTGCTGGCTATGTCAGAACCACCTGGGGGACGGTCCGGGATCACCTGCCAGCCATGGCGGAACCACCTCTCAGACGTACCAGAACCACCTGCCGGAGAAGCTGGAAACACGTCCTGGACAGACTGGAACCACGTGACGGCCATGCCTGAACCACCTGCCGAGCACGCAGGAACCACCTGCCGGACACACCAAAATCACCTGCGGGCTACGCCAGAACCACTTGGACGACTCTCCAAAATGACCTGCCGGGCAGGTTGGAACCACCTCTCAGATGTGCCAGAAGCACGTGGCGGACAGTCCGGAATCACCTGTTTGGCATACGCAACCACCTCTGACACGTACCAGAACCACGTGCCGGGCACGCAGGAACCACCTACCGGACAGACCGGAATCAACTTTTGGGCATGCCGGAACCACCAGTCAGATGTGCCAGAAACACGTGCCGGAGACGCCGGAAGCACCTGCCGAGCACGTCGCAACCACCTGCTCAACTCGCCTGAACCACCTGCCGGACACGCCAAAATCACCTGCCCGCTACAACAGCACCACTTCGGGGACAAGCCGGAATCACGTGAGGGGCATGCCGGCACAGCCTCTCAGACTGAACCTCGTGCCGGACACCACAGAACCACCTGCCGGACAGACCGGAACCACCTGCCGGACACGCCGGAACCACCGGCTCGACCCGCCGGAACGACCGCTGGACATGCAAAATCACCTGCCGGCTACGCCGGAAACACTTGGCGAACACTCCGGAATCGCCTGCCGGGCATGTCGGAACCACCTCTCAGATATGCCAGAACCACGTGCCAATGACCCCGGAAGCACCTGCCGAGCACGCCGGAACCACCTGCTCGACTCGCCAGAACCACCTGCCGGACACGCCAAAATCACCTGCCGGCTACGCCACAACCAGTTGGGGAACACTTCGGAATCACCTGCCGGGCTTGCTGGAACCACCTGCCGGTCATGCCAAAATCACCTGCCAACTACGCCAGTACCACTTGGCGGACACTGTGGAAACACCTGTCGGGCCGGCCGGAACCACATCTCAGACGTGCCAGAACCATGTGCATGAGATGCTGGAACCACACCCCGAACACACGGAAAACACCTGCCACACCCGTCTGAACAACCTGCCGAGCACGCCGGAGCCACCTGCTCGACTCGCTGGAACCACCTACCTGACATGCCCAAATCACCAGCCGGGTATGCCAGAACCACTTGGCGGACACTCCGGAATCATCTGCCGGACATGCCGGAACCAGCTCTCAGACACACCAGAACCAAGTGCCGGAGACGCCGGAAGCACCTGCCGAGCATGCCGGAGCCACCTGCTCGACTCGCCAGAAACACCTGCCGGACACGCCAAAATCACCTGCCGGGTACGCCAGAACCAGCTGGCGGACACTCCGAAACCACCTGTCGCGCATGCCGGAACCACCTCTCAGACGTGCCGGAAGCACGTGCCGGACACGCCGGAAACACCTACCGGACAGACCGGAACCACCTGCAAAGAACGCCGGAGCCACCTGTTCGACTCGCTGGAACCACCTGCCGGACAGGCCAATATCAACTGCTGGCTATGCCAGAACCACCTGGGGGACAGTCCGGGATCACCTGCCAGCCATGGCGGAACCACCTCTCAGACGTACCAGAACCACCTGCCGGAGAAGCTGGAAACACGTCCTGGACAGACTGGAACCAATTGACGGCCATGCCTGAACCACCTGCCGAGCACGGCAGAACCACCTGCCGGACACGCCAAAATCACCTGCGGGCTACGCCAGAACCACTTGCACGACTCTCCAAAATGACCTGCCGGGCAGGTTGGAACCACCTCTCAGATGTGCCAGAAGCACGTGGCGGACAGTCCGGAATCACCTGTTGGGCATACGCAACCACCTCTGACACGTACCAGAACCACGTGCCGTGCACGCTGGAACCACCTACCGGACAGACCGGAGTCAACTTTTGGGCATGCCGGAACCACCAGTCTGATGTGCCAGAAACACGTGCCGGAGACGCCGCAAGCACCTGCCGAGCACGTCGCAACCACCTGCTCAACTCGCCTGAACCACCTGCCGGACACGCCAAAATCACCTGCCCGCTACACCAGCACCACTTCGGGGACAAGCCGGAACCACGTGAGGGGCATGCCGGCACAGCCTCTCAGACTGAACCTCGTGCCGGACACCACAGAACCACCTGCCGGACAGACCGGAACCACCTGCCGGACACGCCGGAACCACCGGCTCGACCCGCCGGAACGAACGCTGGACATGCAAACTCACCTGCCGGCTACGCCGGAAACACTTGGCGAACACTCCGGAATCACCTGCCGGGCATGCCGGAACCACCTCTCAGATATGCCAGAACCACGTGCCAATGACCCCGGAAGGACCTGCCGAGCACGCCGGAACCACCTGCTCGACTCGCCAGAACCACCTGCCGGACACGCAGAAATCACCTGCCGGCTACGCCACAACCAGTTGGGGAACACTTCGGTATCACCTGCCGGGCTTGCTGGAACCACCTGCCGGTCATGGCAAAATCACCTGCCAACTACGCCAGTACCACTTGGCGGACACTGTGGAAACACCTGTCGGGCCGGCCGGAACCACATCTCAGACGTGCCAGAACCATGTGCATGAGATCCTGGAACCACACACCGAACAGACGGAAAACACCTGCCAGACCCGTCTGAACAACCTGCCGAGCACGCCGGAGCCACCTGCTCGACTCGCCGGAACCACCTACCTGACATGCCCAAATCACCAGCCGGGTATGCCAGAACCACTTGGCGGACACTCCGGAATCATCTGCCGGACATGCCGGAACCAGCTCTCAGACACACCAGAACCACGTGCCGGAGACGCCGGAAGCACCTGCCGAGCATGCCGGAGCCACCTGCTCGACTCGCCAGAAACACCTGCCGGACATGCCAAAATCACCTGCCGGGTACAACAGAACCACCTGCCGGACACTCCGAAATCACCTGTCGCGCATTCCGGAAAAACCTCTCAGACGTGCCGGAAGCACGTGCCGGACACGCCGCAATCACCTACCGGACAGACCGGAACCACCTGCCGAGCACGCCGGAGCCACCTGTTCGACTCGCTGGAACCACCTGCCGGACAGGCCAATATCAACTGCTGGCTATGCCAGAACCACCTGGGGGACGGTCTGGAATCACCTGCCAGCCATGGCGGAACCACCTCTCAGACGTACCAGAACCACCTGCCGGAGAAGCTGGAAACACGTCCTGGACAGTCTGGAACCACCTGCCGGCCAAGCCTGAACCACCTGCCAAGCACAACGGAACAACCTGCCAGACACGCCAAAATCACCTGCGTGTTATGCCAGAACCACCTGGAGGACTCTCTGGGATGACCTGCCGGGCATGCCGGAAACACCTCTCAGACGTGCCAGAACCATGTGGCGGACAGTCCGGAATCACCTGTTGGGCATGCGCAACCACCTCTGAGACGTACCAGAACCACATGCCGTGCAGGCTGGAACCAGCTACCGGACAGACCGGAATCACCTTTCGGGCATGCCGGAACCACCTGTCAGATGTGCCAGAAACACGTGCCGGAGACGCCGGAAGCACCTGCCAAGCACGTTGGAACCACCTGCTCAACTCGCCTGAACCACCTGCCGGACATGCCAAAATCACCTGCCGACTATGCCAGAACCACTTGGCGAACACTCCGGAATCACTTGCCGGGCATGCAGGAACCACCTCTCAGACATGCCAGAACCCCGTGCCAATGACCCCGGAAGCACCAGCCGAGCACTCCGGAACCACCTGCTCGACTCGCCAGAACCACCTGCCGATCACGCAAATATCACCTGCCGGCTACGCCACAACCAGTTGGTGAACACTTTGGAATCACCTGCCGGGCTTGCTGGAACCACCTGCCGGTCATGCCAAAATCACCTGCCAACGACGCCAGAACCGCTTGGCGGACACTGCGGAAACACCTGTCGGGCCGGCTGGAACCACATCTCAGACGTGCCAGAAACGTGTTCATGAGATGCTGGAACCACACCCCGAACAGACGGATACCACCTGCCAGAACCGCCTTAACCACCTGCTGAGCACGCCGGAACCACCTGCTCGACTCACCGGTACCACCTCCCTGACACGCCAAAATCACCTGCTGGGTATGCCAGAACCACCTGGCGGACACTCCGGAATCATCTGCCGGACATGCCGGAACCAGCTCTCAGACACACCAGAACCACGTGCCAGAGATGCAGGAAGCACCTGCCGAGCATGCCGGAGCCACCTGCTCGACTCACCATAAACACCTGCCGGACACGCCAAAATCACCTGCTGGGTACGCCAGAACCACCTGGCGGACACTCCGAAATCACCTGTCGCGCATGCCGGAACCACCTCTCAGACGTGCCGGAAGCACGTGCCGGACACGCCGGAATCACCTACCGGACAGACCGGAACCACCTGACGAGCACGCCGGAGCCACCTGTTCGACTCGCTGGAACCACCTGCCGGACAGGCCAATATCAACTGCTGGCTATGCCAGAACCACCTGGGGGACGGTCCGGGATCACCTGCCAGCCATGGCGGAACCACCTCTCAGACGTACCAGAACCACCTGCCGGAGAAGCTGGAAACACGTCCTGGACAGACTGGAACCACGTGACGGCCATGCCTGAACCACCTGCCGAGCACGGCGGAACCACCTGCCGGACACGCCAAAATCACCTGCGGGCTACGCCAGAACCACTTGGACGACTCTCCGAAATGACCTGCCGGGCATGTTGGAACCACCTCTCAGACGTGCCAGAAGCACGTGGCGGACAGTCCGGGATCACCTGTTGGGCATACGCAACCACCTCTGAGACGTACCAGAACCACGTGCCGTGCACGCCGGAACCACCTACCGGACAGACCGGAATCAACTTTTGGGCATGCCGGAACCACCAGTCAGATGTGCCAGAAACACGTGCCGGAGACGCCGGAAGCACCTGCCGAGCACGTCGCATCCACCTGCTCAACTCGCCTGAACCACCTGCCGGACACGCCAAAATCACCTGCCCGCTACACCAGCACCACTTCGGGGACAAGCCGGAATCACGTGAGGGGCATGCCGGCACAGCCTCTCAGACTGAACCTCGTGCCGGACACCACAGAACCACCTGCCGGACATACCAGAACCACCTGGCGGACACGCCGGAACCACCGGCTCGACCCGCCGGAACGACCGCTGGACATGCAAAATCACCTGCCGGCTACGCCGGAAACACTTGGCGAACACTCCGGAATCGCCTGCCGGGCATGACGGAACCACCTCTCAGATATGCCAGAACCACGTGCCAATGACCCCGGAAGCACCTGCCGAGCACGCCGGAACCACCTGCTCGACTCGCCAGAACCACCTGCCGGACACGCCAAAATCACCTGCCGGCTACGCCACAACCAGTTGGGGAACACTTCGGAATCACCTGCCGGGCTTGCTGGAACCACCTGCCGGTCATGCCAAAATCACCTGCCAACTACGCCAGTACCACTTGGCGGACACTGTGGAAACACCTGTCGGGCCGGCCGGAACCACATCTCAGACGTGCCAGAACCATGTGCATGAGATGCTGGAACCACACCCCGAACAGACGGAAAACACCTGCCACACCCGTCTGAACAACCTGCCGAGCACGCCGGAGCCACCTGCTCGACTCGCCGGAACCACCTACCTGACATGCCCAAATCACCAGCCGGGTATGCCAGAACCACTTGGCGGACACTCCGGAATCATCTGCCGGACATGCCGGAACCAGCTCTCAGACACACCAGAACCACGTGCCGGAGACGCCGGAAGCACCTGCCGAGCATGCCGGAGCCACCTGCTCGACTCGCCAGAAACACCTGCCGGACATGCCAAAATCACCTGCCGGGTACAACAGAACCACCTGGCGGACACTCCGAAATCACCTGTCGCGCATGCCGGAACCACCTCTCAGACGTGCCGGAAGCACGTGCCGGACACGCCGCAATCACCTACCGGACAGACCGGAACCACCTGCCGAGCACGCCGGAGCCACCTGTTCGACTCGCTGGAACCACCTGCCGGACAGGCCAATATCAACTGCTGGCTATGCCAGAACCACCTGGGGGACGGTCCGGGATCACCTGCCAGCCATGGCGGAACCACCTCTCAGACGTACCAGAACCATGTGCATGAGATGCTGGAACCACACCCCGAACAGACGGAAAACACCTGCCAGACCCGTCTGAACAACCTGCCGAGCACGCCGGAGCCACCTGCTCGACTCGCCGGAACCACCTACCTGACATGCCCAAATCACCAGCCGGGTATGCCAGAACCACTTGGCGGACACTCCGGAATCATCTGCCGGAAATGCCGGAACCAGCTCTCAGACACACCAGAACCAAGTGCCGGAGACGCCGGAAGCACCTGCCGAGCATGCCGGAGCCACCTGCTCGACTCGCCAGAAACACCTGCCGGACAGGCCAATATCAACTGCTGGCTATGCCAGAACCACCTGGGGGACGGTCCGGAATCACCTGCCAGCCATGGCGGAACCACCTCTCAGACGTACCAGAACCACCTGCCGGAGAAGCTGGAAACACGTCCTGGACAGACTGGAACCACCTGCCGGCCAAGCCTGAACCACCTGCCAAGCACAACGGAACAACCTGCCAGACACGCCAAAATCACCTGCGTGTTATGCCAGAACCACTTGGAGGACTCTCTGGGATGACCTGCCGGGCATGCCGGAACCACCTCTCAGACGTGCCAGAACCATGTGGCGGACAGTCCGGAATCACCTGTTGGGCATGCGCAACCACCTCTGAGACGTACCAGAACCACATGCCGTGCAGGCTGGAACCACCTACCGGACAGACCGGAATCACCTTTCGGGCATGCCGGAACCACCTGTCAGATGTGCCAGAAACACGTGCCGGAGACGCCGGAAGCACCTGCCAAGCACGTTGGAACCACCTGCTCAACTCGCCTGAACCACCTGCCGGACATGCCAAAATCACCTGCCGACTATGCCAGAACCACTTGGCGAACACTCCGGAATCACTTGCCGGGCATGCAGGAACCACCTCTCAGACATGCCAGAACCCCGTGCCAATGACCCCGGAAGCACCAGCCGAGCACGCCGGAACCACCTGCTCGACTCGCCAGAACCACCTGCCGATCACGCAAAAATCACCTGCCGGCTACGCCACAACCAGTTGGTGAACGCTTTGGAATCACCTGCCGGGCTTGCTGGAACCACCTGCCGGTCATGCCAAAATCACCTGCCAACGACGCCAGAACCGCTTGGCGGACACTGCAGAAACACCTGTCGGGCCGGCTGGAACCACATCTCAGACGTGCCAGAAACGTGTTCATGAGATGCTGGAACCACACCCCGAACAGACGGATACCACCTGCCAGAACCGCCTTAACCACCTGCTGAGCACGCCAGAACCACCTGCTCGACTCACCGGTACCACCTCCCTGACACGCCAAAATCACCAGCTGGGTATGCCAGAACCACCTGGCGGACACTCCGGAATCATCTGCCGGACATGCCGGAACCAGCTCTCAGACACACCAAAACCACGTGCCGGAGATGCCGGAAGCACCTGCCGAGCATGCCGGAGCCACCTGCTCGACTCACCAGAAACACCTGCCGGACACGCCAAAATCACCTGCCGGGTATGCCAGAACCACCTGGCGGACACTCCGAAATCACATGTCGCGCATGCCGGAACCACCTCTCAGACGTGCCGGAAGCACGTGCCGGACACGCCGGAATCACCTATCGGACAGACCGGAACCACCTGACGAGCACACCAGAGCCACCTGTTCGACTCGCTGGAACCACCTGCCGGACAGGCCAATATCAACTGCTGGCTATGCCAGAACCACCTGGGGGACGGTCCGGGATCACCTGCCAGCCATGGCGGAACGACCTCTCAGACGTACCAGAACCACCTGCCGGAGAAGGTGGAAACACGTCCTGGACCGACTGGAACCACGTGACGGCCATGCCTGAACCACCTGCCGAGCACGCAGGAACCACCTGCCGGACACACCAAAATCACCTGCGGGCTACGCCAGAACCACTTGGACGACTCTCCAAAATGACCTGCCGGGCAGGTTGGAACCACCTCTCAGATGTGCCAGAAGCACGTGGCGGACAGTCCGGAATCACCTGTTTGGCATACGCAACCACCTCTGACACGTACCAGAACCACGTGCCGGGCACGCAGGAACCACCTACCGGACAGACCGGAATCAACTTTTGGGCATGCCGGAACCACCAGTCAGATGTGCCAGAAACACGTGCCGGAGACGCCGGAAGCACCTGCCGAGCACGTCGCAACCACCTGCTCAACTCGCCTGAACCACCTGCCGGACACGCCAAAATCACCTGCCCGCTACACCAGCACCACTTCTGGGACAAGCCGGAATCACGTGAGGGGCATGCCGGCACAGCCTCTCAGACTGAACCTCGTGCCGGACACCACAGAACCACCTGCCGGACAGACCGGAACCACCTGCCGGACACGCCGGAACCACCGGCTCGACCCGCCGGAACGACCGCTGGACATGCAAAATCACCTGCCGGCTACGCCGGAAACACTTGGCGAACACTCCGGAATCGCCTGCCGGGCATGCCGGAACCACCTCTCAGATATGCCAGAACCACGTGCCAATGACCCCGGAAGCACCTGCCGAGCACGCCGGAACCACCTGCTCGACTCGCCAGAACCACCTGCCGGACACGCCAAAATCACCTGCCGGCTACGCCACAACCAGTTGGGGAACACTTCGGAATCACCTGCCGGGCTTGCTGGAACCACCTGCCGGTCATGCCAAAATCACCTGCCAACTACGCCAGTACCACTTGGCGGACACTGTGGAAACACCTGTCGGGCCGGCCGGAACCACATCTCAGACGTGCCAGAACCATGTGCATGAGATGCTGGAACCACACCCCGAACACACGGAAAACACCTGCCACACCCGTCTGAACAACCTGCCGAGCACGCCGGAGCCACCTGCTCGACTCGCCGGAACCACCTACCTGACATGCCCAAATCACCAGCCGGGTATGCCAGAACCACTTGGCGGACACTCCGGAATCATCTGCCGGACATGCCGGAACCAGCTCTCAGACACACCAGAACCAAGTGCCGGAGACGCCGGAAGCACCTGCCGAGCATGCCGGAGCCACCTGCTCGACTCGCCAGAAACACCTGCCGGACACGCCAAAATCACCTGCCGGGTACGCCAGAACCAGCTGGCGGACACTCCGAAACCACCTGTCGCGCATGCCGGAACCACCTCTCAGACGTGCCGGAAGCACGTGCCGGACACGCCGGAAACACCTACCGGACAGACCGGAACCACCTGCAAAGAACGCCGGAGCCACCTGTTCGACTCGCTGGAACCACCTGCCGGACAGGCCAATATCAACTGCTGGCTATGCCAGAACCACCTGGGGGACAGTCCGGGATCACCTGCCAGCCATGGCGGAACCACCTCTCAGACGTACCAGAACCACCTGCCGGAGAAGCTGGAAACACGTCCTGGACAGACTGGAACCAATTGACGGCCATGCCTGAACCACCTGCCGAGCACGGCAGAACCACCTGCCGGACACGCCAAAATCACCTGCGGGCTACGCCAGAACCACTTGCACGACTCTCCAAAATGACCTGCCGGGCAGGTTGGAACCACCTCTCAGATGTGCCAGAAGCACGTGGCGGACAGTCCGGAATCACCTGTTGGGCATACGCAACCACCTCTGACACGTACCAGAACCACGTGCCGTGCACGCTGGAACCACCTACCGGACAGACCGGAGTCAACTTTTGGGCATGCCGGAACCACCAGTCTGATGTGCCAGAAACACGTGCCGGAGACGCCGCAAGCACCTGCCGAGCACGTCGCAACCACCTGCTCAACTCGCCTGAACCACCTGCCGGACACGCCAAAATCACCTGCCCGCTACACCAGCACCACTTCGGGGACAAGCCGGAACCACGTGAGGGGCATGCCGGCACAGCCTCTCAGACTGAACCTCGTGCCGGACACCACAGAACCACCTGCCGGACAGACCGGAACCACCTGCCGGACACGCCGGAACCACCGGCTCGACCCGCCGGAACGAACGCTGGACATGCAAACTCACCTGCCGGCTACGCCGGAAACACTTGGCGAACACTCCGGAATCACCTGCCGGGCATGCCGGAACCACCTCTCAGATATGCCAGAACCACGTGCCAATGACCCCGGAAGGACCTGCCGAGCACGCCGGAACCACCTGCTCGACTCGCCAGAACCACCTGCCGGACACGCAGAAATCACCTGCCGGCTACGCCACAACCAGTTGGGGAACACTTCGGAATCACCTGCCGGGCTTGCTGGAACCACCTGCCGGTCATGGCAAAATCACCTGCCAACTACGCCAGTACCACTTGGCGGACACTGTGGAAACACCTGTCGGGCCGGCCGGAACCACATCTCAGACGTGCCAGAACCATGTGCATGAGATCCTGGAACCACACACCGAACAGACGGAAAACACCTGCCAGACCCGTCTGAACAACCTGCCGAGCACGCCGGAGCCACCTGCTCGACTCGCCGGAACCACCTACCTGACATGCCCAAATCACCAGCCGGGTATGCCAGAACCACTTGGCGGACACTCCGGAATCATCTGCCGGACATGCCGGAACCAGCTCTCAGACACACCAGAACCACGTGCCGGAGACGCCGGAAGCACCTGCCGAGCATGCCGGAGCCACCTGCTCGACTCGCCAGAAACACCTGCCGGACATGCCAAAATCACCTGCCGGGTACAACAGAACCACCTGCCGGACACTCCGAAATCACCTGTCGCGCATGCCGGAAAAACCTCTCAGACGTGCCGGAAGCACGTGCCGGACACGCCGCAATCACCTACCGGACAGACCGGAACCACCTGCCGAGCACGCCGGAGCCACCTGTTCGACTCGCTGGAACCACCTGCCGGACAGGCCAATATCAACTGCTGGCTATGCCAGAACCACCTGGGGGACGGTCCGGAATCACCTGCCAGCCATGGCGGAACCACCTCTCAGACGTACCAGAACCACCTGCCGGAGAAGCTGGAAACACGTCCTGGACAGTCTGGAACCACCTGCCGGCCAAGCCTGAACCACCTGCCAAGCACAACGGAACAACCTGCCAGACACGCCAAAATCACCTGCGTGTTATGCCAGAACCACCTGGAGGACTCTCTGGGATGACCTGCCGGGCATGCCGGAAACACCTCTCAGACGTGCCAGAACCATGTGGCGGACAGTCCGGAATCACCTGTTGGGCATGCGCAACCACCTCTGAGACGTACCAGAACCACATGCCGTGCAGGCTGGAACCAGCTACCGGACAGACCGGAATCACCTTTCGGGCATGCCGGAACCACCTGTCAGATGTGCCAGAAACACGTGCCGGAGACGCCGGAAGCACCTGCCAAGCACGTTGGAACCACCTGCTCAACTCGCCTGAACCACCTGCCGGACATGCCAAAATCACCTGCCGACTATGCCAGAACCACTTGGCGAACACTCCGGAATCACTTGCCGGGCATGCAGGAACCACCTCTCAGACATGCCAGAACCCCGTGCCAATGACCCCGGAAGCACCAGCCGAGCACTCCGGAACCACCTGCTCGACTCGCCAGAACCACCTGCCGATCACGCAAATATCACCTGCCGGCTACGCCACAACCAGTTGGTGAACACTTTGGAATCACCTGCCGGGCTTGCTGGAACCACCTGCCGGTCATGCCAAAATCACCTGCCAACGACGCCAGAACCGCTTGGCGGACACTGCGGAAACACCTGTCGGGCCGGCTGGAACCACATCTCAGACGTGCCAGAAACGTGTTCATGAGATGCTGGAACCACACCCCGAACAGACGGATACCACCTGCCAGAACCGCCTTAACCACCTGCTGAGCACGCCGGAACCACCTGCTCGACTCACCGGTACCACCTCCCTGACACGCCAAAATCACCTGCTGGGTATGCCAGAACCACCTGGCGGACACTCCGGAATCATCTGCCGGACATGCCGGAACCAGCTCTCAGACACACCAGAACCACGTGCCAGAGATGCAGGAAGCACCTGCCGAGCATGCCGGAGCCACCTGCTCGACTCACCATAAACACCTGCCGGACACGCCAAAATCACCTGCTGGTTACGCCAGAACCACCTGGCGGACACTCCGAAATCACCTGTCGCGCATGCCGGAACCACCTCTCAGACGTGCCGGAAGCACGTGCCGGACACGCCGGAATCACCTACCGGACAGACCGGAACCACCTGACGAGCACGCCGGAGCCACCTGTTCGACTCGCTGGAACCACCTGCCGGACAGGCCAATATCAACTGCTGGCTATGCCAGAACCACCTGGGGGACGGTCCGGGATCACCTGCCAGCCATGGCGGAACCACCTCTCAGACGTACCAGAACCACCTGCCGGAGAAGCTGGAAACACGTCCTGGACAGACTGGAACCACGTGACGGCCATGCCTGAACCACCTGCCGAGCACGGCGGAACCACCTGCCGGACACGCCAAAATCACCTGCGGGCTACGCCAGAACCACTTGGACGACTCTCCGAAATGACCTGCCGGGCATGTTGGAACCACCTCTCAGACGTGCCAGAAGCACGTGGCGGACAGTCCGGGATCACCTGTTGGGCATACGCAACCACCTCTGAGACGTACCAGAACCACGTGCCGTGCACGCCGGAACCACCTACCGGACAGACCGGAATCAACTTTTGGGCATGCCGGAACCACCAGTCAGATGTGCCAGAAACACGTGCCGGAGACGCCGGAAGCACCTGCCGAGCACGTCGCATCCACCTGCTCAACTCGCCTGAACCACCTGCCGGACACGCCAAAATCACCTGCCCGCTACACCAGCACCACTTCGGGGACAAGCCGGAATCACGTGAGGGGCATGCCGGCACAGCCTCTCAGACTGAACCTCGTGCCGGACACCACAGAACCACCTGCCGGACATACCAGAACCACCTGGCGGACACGCCGGAACCACCGGCTCGACCCGCCGGAACGACCGCTGGACATGCAAAATCACCTGCCGGCTACGCCGGAAACACTTGGCGAACACTCCGGAATCGCCTGCCGGGCATGACGGAACCACCTCTCAGATATGCCAGAACCACGTGCCAATGACCCCGGAAGCACCTGCCGAGCACGCCGGAACCACCTGCTCGACTCGCCAGAACCACCTGCCGGACACGCCAAAATCACCTGCCGGCTACGCCACAACCAGTTGGGGAACACTTCGGAATCACCTGCCGGGCTTGCTGGAACCACCTGCCGGTCATGCCAAAATCACCTGCCAACTACGCCAGTACCACTTGGCGGACACTGTGGAAACACCTGTCGGGCCGGCCGGAACCACATCTCAGACGTGCCAGAACCATGTGCATGAGATGCTGGAACCACACCCCGAACAGACGGAAAACACCTGCCACACCCGTCTGAACAACCTGCCGAGCACGCCGGAGCCACCTGCTCGACTCGCCGGAACCACCTACCTGACATGCCCAAATCACCAGCCGGGTATGCCAGAACCACTTGGCGGACACTCCGGAATCATCTGCCGGACATGCCGGAACCAGCTCTCAGACACACCAGAACCACGTGCCGGAGACGCCGGAAGCACCTGCCGAGCATGCCGGAGCCACCTGCTCGACTCGCCAGAAACACCTGCCGGACATGCCAAAATCACCTGCCGGGTACAACAGAACCACCTGGCGGACACTCCGAAATCACCTGTCGCGCATGCCGGAACCACCTCTCAGACGTGCCGGAAGCACGTGCCGGACACGCCGGAATCACCTACCGGACAGACCGGAACCACCTGCCGAGCACGCCGGAGCCACCTGTTCGACTCGCTGGAACCACCTGCCGGACAGGCCAATATCAACTGCTGGCTATGCCAGAACCACCTGGGGGACGGTCCGGGATCACCTGCCAGCCATGGCGGAACCACCTCTCAGACGTACCAGAACCATGTGCATGAGATGCTGGAACCACACCCCGAACAGACGGAAAACACCTGCCAGACCCGTCTGAACAACCTGCCGAGCACGCCGGAGCCACCTGCTCGACTCGCCGGAACCACCTACCTGACATGCCCAAATCACCAGCCGGGTATGCCAGAACCACTTGGCGGACACTCCGGAATCATCTGCCGGAAATGCCGGAACCAGCTCTCAGACACACCAGAACCAAGTGCCGGAGACGCCGGAAGCACCTGCCGAGCATGCCGGAGCCACCTGCTCGACTCGCCAGAAACACCTGCCGGACAGGCCAATATCAACTGCTGGCTATGCCAGAACCACCTGGGGGACGGTCCGGAATCACCTGCCAGCCATGGCGGAACCACCTCTCAGACGTACCAGAACCACCTGCCGGAGAAGCTGGAAACACGTCCTGGACAGACTGGAACCACCTGCCGGCCAAGCCTGAACCACCTGCCAAGCACAACGGAACAACCTGCCAGACACGCCAAAATCACCTGCGTGTTATGCCAGAACCACTTGGAGGACTCTCTGGGATGACCTGCCGGGCATGCCGGAACCACCTCTCAGACGTGCCAGAACCATGTGGCGGACAGTCCGGAATCACCTGTTGGGCATGCGCAACCACCTCTGAGACGTACCAGAACCACATGCCGTGCAGGCTGGAACCACCTACCGGACAGACCGGAATCACCTTTCGGGCATGCCGGAACCACCTGTCAGATGTGCCAGAAACACGTGCCGGAGACGCCGGAAGCACCTGCCAAGCACGTTGGAACCACCTGCTCAACTCGCCTGAACCACCTGCCGGACATGCCAAAATCACCTGCCGACTATGCCAGAACCACTTGGCGAACACTCCGGAATCACTTGCCGGGCATGCAGGAACCACCTCTCAGACATGCCAGAACCCCGTGCCAATGACCCCGGAAGCACCAGCCGAGCACGCCGGAACCACCTGCTCGACTCGCCAGAACCACCTGCCGATCACGCAAAAATCACCTGCCGGCTACGCCACAACCAGTTGGTGAACGCTTTGGAATCACCTGCCGGGCTTGCTGGAACCACCTGCCGGTCATGCCAAAATCACCTGCCAACGACGCCAGAACCGCTTGGCGGACACTGCGGAAACACCTGTCGGGCCGGCTGGAACCACATCTCAGACGTGCCAGAAACGTGTTCATGAGATGCTGGAACCACACCCCGAACAGACGGATACCACCTGCCAGAACCGCCTTAACCACCTGCTGAGCACGCCAGAACCACCTGCTCGACTCACCGGTACCACCTCCCTGACACGCCAAAATCACCAGCTGGGTATGCCAGAACCACCTGGCGGACACTCCGGAATCATCTGCCGGACATGCCGGAACCAGCTCTCAGACACACCAAAACCACGTGCCGGAGATGCCGGAAGCACCTGCCGAGCATGCCGGAGCCACCTGCTCGACTCACCAGAAACACCTGCCGGACACGCCAAAATCACCTGCCGGGTATGCCAGAACCACCTGGCGGACACTCCGAAATCACATGTCGCGCATGCCGGAACCACCTCTCAGACGTGCCGGAAGCACGTGCCGGACACGCCGGAATCACCTATCGGACAGACCGGAACCACCTGACGAGCACACCAGAGCCACCTGTTCGACTCGCTGGAACCACCTGCCGGACAGGCCAATATCAACTGCTGGCTATGCCAGAACCACCTGGGGGACGGTCCGGGATCACCTGCCAGCCATGGCGGAACGACCTCTCAGACGTACCAGAACCACCTGCCGGAGAAGGTGGAAACACGTCCTGGACCGACTGGAACCACGTGACGGCCATGCCTGAACCACCTGCCGAGCACGCAGGAACCACCTGCCGGACACACCAAAATCACCTGCGGGCTACGCCAGAACCACTTGGACGACTCTCCAAAATGACCTGCCGGGCAGGTTGGAACCACCTCTCAGATGTGCCAGAAGCACGTGGCGGACAGTCCGGAATCACCTGTTTGGCATACGCAACCACCTCTGACACGTACCAGAACCACGTGCCGGGCACGCAGGAACCACCTACCGGACAGACCGGAATCAACTTTTGGGCATGCCGGAACCACCAGTCAGATGTGCCAGAAACACGTGCCGGAGACGCCGGAAGCACCTGCCGAGCACGTCGCAACCACCTGCTCAACTCGCCTGAACCACCTGCCGGACACGCCAAAATCACCTGCCCGCTACACCAGCACCACTTCTGGGACAAGCCGGAATCACGTGAGGGGCATGCCGGCACAGCCTCTCAGACTGAACCTCGTGCCGGACACCACAGAACCACCTGCCGGACAGACCGGAACCACCTGCCGGACACGCCGGAACCACCGGCTCGACCCGCCGGAACGACCGCTGGACATGCAAAATCACCTGCCGGCTACGCCGGAAACACTTGGCGAACACTCCGGAATCGCCTGCCGGGCATGCCGGAACCACCTCTCAGATATGCCAGAACCACGTGCCAATGACCCCGGAAGCATCTGCCGAGCACGCCGGAACCACCTGCTCGACTCGCCAGAACCACCTGCCGGACACGCCAAAATCACCTGCCGGCTACGCCACAACCAGTTGGGGAACACTTCGGAATCACCTGCCGGGCTTGCTGGAACCACCTGCCGGTCATGCCAAAATCAGCTGCCAACTACGCCAGTACCACTTGGCGGACACTGTGGAAACACCTGTCGGGCCGGCCGGAACCACATCTCAGACGTGCCAGAACCATGTGCATGAGATGCTGGAACCACACCCCGAACAGACGGAAAACACCTGCCAGACCCGTCTGAACAACCTGCCGAGCACGCCGGAGCCACCTGCTCGACTCGCCGGAACCACCTACCTGACATGCCCAAATCACCAGCCGGGTATGCCAGAACCACTTGGCGGACACTCCGGAATCATCTGCCGGACATGCCGGAACCAGCTCTCAGACACACCAGAACCACGTGCCGGAGACGCCGGAAACACCTACCGGACAGACCGGAACCACCTGCCGAGCACGCCGGAGCCACCTGTTCGACTCGCTGGAACCACCTGCCGGACAGGCCAATATCAACTGCTGGCTATGCCAGAACCACCTGGGGGACAGTCCGGGATCACCTGCCAGCCATGGCGGAACCACCTCTCAGACGTACCAGAACCACCTGCCGGAGAAGCTGGAAACACGTCCTGGACAGACTGGAACCACGTGACGGCCATGCCTGAACCACCTGCCGAGCACGGCGGAACCACCTGCCGGACACGCCAAAATCACCTGCGGGCTACGCCAGAACCACTTGGACGACTCTCCGAAATGACCTGCCGGGCATGTTGGAACCACCTCTCAGACGTGCCAGAAGCACGTGGCGGACAGTCCGGGATCACCTGTTGGGCATACGCAACCACCTCTGAGACGTACCAGAACCACGTGCCGTGCACGCCGGAACCACCTACCGGACAGACCGGAATCAACTTTTGGGCATGACGGAACCACCAGTCAGATGTGCCAGAAACACGTGCCGGAGACGCCGGAAGCACCTGCCGAGCACGTCGCAACCACCTGCTCAACTCTCCTGAACCACCTGCCGGACACGCCAAAATCACCTGCCCGCTACACCAGCACCACTTCGGGGACAAGCCGGAATCATGTGAGGGGCATGCCGGCACAGCCTCTCAGACTGAACCTCGTGCCGGACACCACAGAACCACCTGCCAGACAGACCGGAACCACCTGCCGGACACGCCGGAACGACGGGCTTGACCTGCCGGAACGACCGCTGGACATGAAAAATCACCTGCCGGCTACGCCGGAAACACTTGGCGAACACTCCGGAATCACCTGCCGGGCATGCCGGAACCACCTCTCAGATATGTCAGAACCACGTGCCAATGACCCCGGAAGCACCTGCCGAGCACGCCGGAACCACCTGCTCGACTCACCGGTACCACCTCCCTGACACGCCAAAATCACCTCCTGGGTATGCCAGAACCACTTGGCGGACACTCCGGAATCATCTGCCGGACATGCCGGAACCACCTCTCAGATATGCCAGAACCACGTGCCAATGACCCCGGAAGGACCTGCCGAGCACGCCGGAACCACCTGCTCGACTCGCCAGAACCACCTGCCGTACACGCCAAAATCACCTGCCGGCTACGCCACAACCAGTTGGGGAACACTTCGGAATCACCTGCCGGGCTTGCTGGAACCACCTGCCGGTCATGCCAAAATCACCTGCCAACTACGCCAGTACCACTTGGCGGACACTGTGGAAACACCTGTCGGGCCGGCCGGAACCACATCTCAGACGTGCCAGAACCATGTGCATGAGATCCTGGAACCACACACCGAACAGACGGAAAACACCTGCCAGACCCGTCTGAACAACCTGCCGAGCACGCCGGAGCCACCTGCTCGACTCGCCGGAACCACCTACCTGACATGCCCAAATCACCAGCCGGGTATGCCAGAACCACTTGGCGGACACTCCGGAATCATCTGCCGGACATGCCGGAACCAGCTCTCAGACACACCAGAACCACGTGCCGGAGACGCCGGAAGCACCTGCCGAGCATGCCGGAGCCACCTGCTCGACTCGCCAGAAACACCTGCCGGACATGCCAAAATCACCTGCCGGGTACAACAGAACCACCTGCCGGACACTCCGAAATCACCTGTCGCGCATGCCGGAAAAACCTCTCAGACGTGCCGGAAGCACGTGCCGGACACGCCGGAATCACCTACCGGACAGACCGGAACCACCTGCCGAGCACGCCGGAGCCACCTGTTCGACTCGCTGGAACCACCTGCCGGACAGGCCAATATCAACTGCTGGCTATGCCAGAACCACCTGGGGGACGGTCCGGAATCACCTGCCAGCCATGGCGGAACCACCTCTCAGACGTACCAGAACCACCTGCCGGAGAAGCTGGAAACACGTCCTGGACAGTCTGGAACCACCTGCCGGCCAAGCCTGAACCACCTGCCAAGCACAACGGAACAACCTGCCAGACACGCCAAAATCACCTGCGTGTTATGCCAGAACCACCTGGAGGACTCTCTGGGATGACCTGCCGGGCATGCCGGAAACACCTCTCAGACGTGCCAGAACCATGTGGCGGACAGTCCGGAATCACCTGTTGGGCATGCGCAACCACCTCTGAGACGTACCAGAACCACATGCCGTGCAGGCTGGAACCAGCTACCGGACAGACCGGAATCACCTTTCGGGCATGCCGGAACCACCTGTCAGATGTGCCAGAAACACGTGCCGGAGACGCCGGAAGCACCTGCCAAGCACGTTGGAACCACCTGCTCAACTCGCCTGAACCACCTGCCGGACATGCCAAAATCACCTGCCGACTATGCCAGAACCACTTGGCGAACACTCCGGAATCACTTGCCGGGCATGCAGGAACCACCTCTCAGACATGCCAGAACCCCGTGCCAATGACCCCGGAAGCACCAGCCGAGCACTCCGGAACCACCTGCTCGACTCGCCAGAACCACCTGCCGATCACGCAAATATCACCTGCCGGCTACGCCACAACCAGTTGGTGAACACTTTGGAATCACCTGCCGGGCTTGCTGGAACCACCTGCCGGTCATGCCAAAATCACCTGCCAACGACGCCAGAACCGCTTGGCGGACACTGCGGAAACACCTGTCGGGCCGGCTGGAACCACATCTCAGACGTGCCAGAAACGTGTTCATGAGATGCTGGAACCACACCCCGAACAGACGGATACCACCTGCCAGAACCGCCTTAACCACCTGCTGAGCACGCCGGAACCACCTGCTCGACTCACCGGTACCACCTCCCTGACACGCCAAAATCACCTGCTGGGTATGCCAGAACCACCTGGCGGACACTCCGGAATCATCTGCCGGACATGCCGGAACCAGCTCTCAGACAGACCAGAACCACGTGCCGGAGATGCAGGAAGTACCTGCCGAGCATGCCGGAGCCACCTGCTCGACTCACCAGAAACACCTGCCGGACACGCCAAAATCACCTGCCGGGTACGCCAGAACCACCTGGCGGACACTCCGAAATCACCTGTCGCGCATGCCGGAACCACCTCTCAGACGTGCCGGAAGCACGTGCCGGACACGCCGGAATCACCTACCGGACAGACCGGAACCACCTGACGAGCACGCCGGAGCCACCTGTTCGACTCGCTGGAACCACCTGCCGGACAGGCCAATATCAACTGCTGGCTATGCCAGAACCACCTGGGGGACGGTCCGGGATCACCTGCCAGCCATGGCGGAACCACCTCTCAGACGTACCAGAACCACCTGCCGGAGAAGCTGGAAACACGTCCTGGACAGACTGGAACCACGTGACGGCCATGCCTGAACCACCTGCCGAGCACGGCGGAACCACCTGCCGGACACGCCAAAATCACCTGCGGGCTACGCCAGAACCACTTGGACGACTCTCCGAAATGACCTGCCGGGCAGGTTGGAACCACCTCTCAGATGTGCCAGAAGCACGTGGCGGACAGTCCGGAATCACCTGTTGGGCATACGCAACCACCTCTGACACGTACCAGAACCACGTGTCGTGCACGCTGGAACCACCTACCGGACAGACCGGAATCAACTTTTGGGCATGCCGGAACCATCAGTCAGATGTGCCAGAAACACGTGCCGGAGACGCCGGAAGCACCTGCCGAGCACGTCGCAACCACCTGCTCAACTCGCCTGAACCACCTGCCGGACACGCCAAAATCACCTGCCCGCTACACCAGCACCACTTCGGGGATAAGCCGGAATCACGTGAGGGGCATGCCGGCACAGCCTCTCAGACTGAACCTCGTGCCGGACACCACAGAACCACCTGCCGGACAGACCGGAACCACCTGCCGGACACGCCGGAACCACCGGCTCGACCCGCCGGAACGACCGCTGGACATGCAAACTCACCTGCTGGCTACGCCGGAAACACTTGGCGAACACTCCAGAATCACCTGCCGGGCATGCCGGAACCACCTCTCAGATATGCCAGAACCACGTGCCAATGACCCCGGAAGCACCTGCCGAGCACGCCGGAACCACCTGCTCGACTCGCCAGAACCACCTGCCGGACACGCAGAAATCACCTGCCGGCTACGCCACAACCAGTTGGGGAACACTTCGGAATCACCTGCCGGGCTTGCTGGAACCACCTGCCGGTCATGCCAAAATCACCTGCCAACTACGCCAGTACCACTTGGCGGACACTGTGGAAACACCTGTCGGGCCGGCCGGAACCACATCTCAGACGTGCCAGAACCATGTGCATGAGATCCTGGAACCACACACCGAACAGACGGAAAACACCTGCCAGACCCGTCTGAACAACCTGCCGAGCACGCCGGAGCCACCTGCTCGACTCGCCGGAACCACCTACCTGACATGCCCAAATCACCAGCCGGGTATGCCAGAACCACTTGGCGGACACTCCGGAATCATCTGCCGGACATGCCGGAACCAGCTCTCAGACACACCAGAACCACGTGCCGGAGACGCCGGAAGCACCTGCCGAGCATGCCGGAGCCACCTGCTCGACTCGCCAGAAACACCTGCCGGACATGCCAAAATCACCTGCCGGGTACAACAGAACCACCTGCCGGACACTCCGAAATCACCTGTCGCGCATGCCGGAAAAACCTCTCAGACGTGCCGGAAGCACGTGCCGGACACGCCGGAATCACCTACCGGACAGACCGGAACCACCTGCCGAGCACGCCGGAGCCACCTGTTCGACTCGCTGGAACCACCTGCCGGACAGGCCAATATCAACTGCTGGCTATGCCAGAACCACCTGGGGGACGGTCCGGAATCACCTGCCAGCCATGGCGGAACCACCTCTCAGACGTACCAGAACCACCTGCCGGAGAAGCTGGAAACACGTCCTGGACAGTCTGGAACCACCTGCCGGCCAAACCTGAACCACCTGCCAAGCACAACGGAACAACCTGCCAGACACGCCAAAATCACCTGCGTGTTATGCCAGAACCACCTGGAGGACTCTCTGGGATGACCTGCCGGTCATGCCGGAAACACCTCTCAGACGTGCCAGAACCATGTGGCGGACAGTCCGGAATCACCTGTTGGGCATGCGCAACCACCTCTGAGATGTACCAGAACCACATGCCGTGCAGGCTGGAACCAGCTACCGGACAGACCGGAATCACCTTTCGGGCATGCCGGAACCACCTGTCAGATGTGCCAGAAACACGTGCCGGAGACGCCGGAAGCACCTGCCAAGCACGTTGGAACCACCTGCTCAACTCGCCTGAACCACCTGCCGGACATGCCAAAATCACCTGCCGACTATGCCAGAACCACTTGGCGAACACTCCGGAATCACTTGCCGGGCATGCAGGAACCACCTCTCAGACATGCCAGAACCCCGTGCCAATGACCCCGGAAGCACCAGCCGAGCACGCTGGAACCACCTGCTCGACTCGCCAGAACCACCTGCCGATCACGCAAAAATCACTTGCCGGCTACGCCACAACCAGTTGGTGAACACTTTGGAATCACCTGCCGGGCTTGCTGGAACCACCTGCCGGTCATGCCAAAATCACCTGCCAACGACGCCAGAACCGCTTGGTGGATACTGCGGAAACACCTGTCGGGCCGGCTGGAACCACATCTCAGACGTGCCAGAAACGTGTTCATGAGATGCTGGAACCACACCCCGAACAGACGGATACCACCTGCCAGAACCGCCTTAACCACCTGCTGAGCTCGCCGGAACCACCTGCTCGACTGACCGGTACCACCTCCCTGACACGCCAAAATCACCTGCTGGGTATGCCAGAACCACCTGGCGGACACTCCGGAATCATCTGCCGGACATGCCGGAACCAGCTCTCAGACACACCAGAACCACGTGCCGGAGATGCCGGAAGCACCTGCCGAGCATGCCGGAGCCACCTGCTCGACTCACCAGAAACACCTGCCGGACACGCCAAAATCACCTGCCGGGTACGCCAGAACCACCTGGCGGACACTCCGAAATCACCTGTCGCGCATGCCGGAACCACCTCTCAGACGTGCTGGAAGCACGTGCCGGACACGCCGGAATCACCTACCGGACAGACCGGAACCACCTGCCGAGCACGCCGGAGCCACCTGTTCGACTCGCGGGAACCACCTGCCGGACAGGCCAATATCAACTGCTGGCTATGCCAGAACCTCTTGGGGGACGGTCCGGGATCACCTGCCAGCCATGGCGGAACCACCTCTCAGACGTACCAGAACCACCTGCCGGAGAAGCTGGAAACACGTCCTGGACAGACTGGAACCACGTGACGGCCATGCCTGAACCACCTGCCGAGCACGGCAGAACCACCTGCCGGACACGCCAAAATCACCTGCGGGCTACGCCAGAACCACTTGGACGACTCTCCGAAATGACCTGCCGGGCAGGTTGGAACCACCTCTCAGATGTGCCAGAAGCACGTGGCGGACAGTCCGGAATCACCTGTTTGGCATACGCAACCACCTCTGACACGTACAAGAACCACGTGCCGTGCACGCAGGAACCACCTACCGGACAGACCGGAATCAACTTTTGGGCATGCCGGAACCACCAGTCAGATGTGCCAGAAACACGTGCCGGAGACGCCGGAAGCTCCTGCCGAGCACGTCGCAACCACCTGCTCAACTCGCCTGAACCACCTGCCGGACACGCCAAAATCACCTGCCCGCTACACCAGCACCACTTCGGGGACAAGCCGGAATCACGTGAGGGGCATGCCGGCACAGCCTCTCAGACTGAACCTCGTGCCGGACACCACAGAACCACCTGCCGGACAGACCGGAACCACCTGCCGGACACGCTGGAACCACCGGCTCGACCCGCCGGAACGACCGCTGGACATGCAAAATCACCTGCCGGCTACGCCGGAAACACTTGGCGAACACTCCGGAATCGCCTGCCGGGCATGCCGGAACCACCTCTCAGATATGCCAGAACCACGTGCCAATGACCCCGGAAGCACCTGCCGAGCACGCCGGAACCACCTGCTCGACTCGCCAGAACCACCTGCCGGACACGCAGAAATCACCTGCCGGCTACGCCACAACCAGTTGGGGAACACTTCGGAATCACCTGCCGGGCTTGCTGGAACCACCTGCCGGTCATGCCAAAATCAGCTGCCAACTACGCCAGTACCACTTGGCGGACACTGTGGAAACACCTGTCGGGCCGGCCGGAACCACATCTCAGACGTGCCAGAACCATGTGCATGAGATGCTGGAACCACACCCCGAACAGACGGAAAACACCTGCCATACCCGTCTGAACAACCTGCCGAGCACGCCGGAGCCACCTGCTCGACTCGCCGGAACCACCTACCTGACATGCCCAAATCACCAGCCGGGTATGCCAGAACCACTTGGCGGACACTCCGGAATCATCTGCCGGACATGCCGGAACCAGCTCTCAGACACAGCAGAACCACGTGCCGGAGACGCCGGAAGCAAATGCCGAGCATGCCGGAGCCACCTGCTCGACTCGCCAGAAACACCTGCCGGACACGCCAAGATCACCTGCCGGGTACGCCAGAACCACCTGGCGGACACTCCGAAATCACCTGTCGTGCATGCCGGAACCACCTCTCAGACGTGCCGGAAGCACGTGCCGGACACGCCGGAATCACCTACCGGACAGACCGGAACCACCTGCCGAGCACGCCGGAGCCACCTTTTCGACTCGCTGGAACCACCTGCCGGACAGGCCAATATCAACTGCTGGCTATGCCAGAACCACCTGGGGGACGGTCCGGAATCACCTGCCAGCCATGGCGGAACCACCTCTCAGACGTACCAGAACCACCTGCCGGAGAAGCTGGAAACACGTCCTGGACAGTCTGGAACCACCTGCCGGCCAAGCCTGAACCACCTGCCAAGCACAACGGAACAACCTGCCAGACACGCCAAAATCACCTGCGTGTTATGCCAGAACCACTTGGAGGACTCTCTGGGATGACCTGCCGGTCATGCCGGAAACACCTCTCAGACGTTCCAGAACCATGTGGCGGACAGTCCGGAATCACCTGTTGGGCATGCGCAACCACCTCTGAGACGTACCAGAACCACATGCTGTGCAGGCTGGAACCACCTACCGGACAGACCGGAATCACCTTTCGGGCATGCCGGAACCACCTGTCAGATGTGCCAGAAACACGTGCCGGAGACGCCGGAAGCACCTGCCAAGCACGTTGGAACCACCTGCTCAACTCGCCTGAACCACCTGCCGGACATGCCAAAATCACCTGCCGACTATGCCAGAACCACTTGGCGAACACTCCGGAATCACTTGCCGGGCATGCAGGAACCACCTCTCAGACATGCCAGAACCCCGTGCCAATGACCCCGGAAGCACCAGCCGAGCACGCCGGAACCACCTGCTCGACTCGCCAGAACCACCTGCCGATCACGCAAAAATCACCTGCCGGCTACGCCACAACCAGTTGGTGAACACTTTGGAATCACCTGCCGGGCTTGCTGGAACCACCTGCCGGTCATGCCAAAATCACCTGCCAACGACGCCAGAACCGCTTGGCGGACACTGCGGAAACACCTGTCGGGCCGGCTGGAACCACATCTCAGACGTGCCAGAAACGTGTTCATGAGATGCTGGAACCACACCCCGAACAGACGGATACCACCTGCCAGAACCGCCTTAACCACCTGCTGAGCTCGCCGGAACCACCTGCTCGACTGACCGGTACCACCTCCCTGACACGCCAAAATCACCTGCTGGGCATGCCAGAACCACCTGGCGGACACTCCGGAATCATCTGCCGGACATGCCGGAACCAGCTCTCAGACACACCAGAACCAAGTGCCGGAGACGCCGGAAGCACCTGCCGAGCATGCCGGAGCCACCTGCTCGACTCACCAGAAACACCTGCCGGACACGCCAAAATCACCTGCCGGGTACGCCAGAACCACCTGGCGGACACTCCGAAATCACCTGTCGCGCATGCCGGAACCACCTCTCAGACGTGCCGGAAGCACGTGCCGGACACGCCGGAATCACCTACCGGACAGACCGGAACCACCTGCCGAGCACGCCGGAGCCACCTGTTCGACTCGCTGGAACCACCTGCCGGACAGGCCAATATCAACTGCTGGCTATTCCAGAACCTCCTGGGGGACTGTCCGGGATCACCTGCCAGCCATGGTGGAACCACCTCTCAGACGTACCAGAACCACCTGCCGGAGAAGCTGGAAACACGTCCTGGACAGACTGGAACCACGTGACGGCCATGCCTGAACCACCTGCCGAGCACGGCGGAACCACCTGCCGGACACGCCAAAATCACCTGCGGGCTATGCCAGAACCACTTGGACGACTCTCCGAAATGACCTGCCGGGCAGGTTGGAACCACCTCTCAGACGTGCCAGAACCATGTGGCGGACAGTCCGGAATCACCTGTTGGGCATGCGCAACCACCTCTGAGACGTACCAGAACCACATTCCGTGCAGGCTGGAACCACCTACCGGACAGACCGGAATCACCTTTCGGGCATGCCGGAACCACCTGTCAGATGTGCCAGAAACACGTGCCGGAGACGCCGGAAGCACCTGCCAAGCACGTTGGAACCACCTGCTCAACTCGCCTGAACCACCTGCCGGACATGCCAAAATCACCTGCCGACTATGCCAGAACCACTTGGCGAACACTCCGGAATCACTTGCCGGGCATGCAGGAACCACCTCTCAGACATGCCAGAACCCCGTGCCAATGACCCCGGAAGCACCAGCCGAGCACGCCGGAACCACCTGCTCGACTCGCCAGAACCACCTGCCGATCACGCAAAAATCACCTGCCGGCTACGCCACAACCAGTTGGTGAACACTTTGGAATCACCTGCCAGGCTTGCTGGAACCACCTGCCGGTCATGCCAAAAAAACCTGCCAACTACGCCAGAACCGCTTGGCGGACACTGCGGAAACACCTGTCGGGCCGGCTGGAACCACATCTCAGACGTGCCAGAAACGTGTTCATGAGATGCTGGAACCACACCCCGAACAGACGGATACCACTTGCCAGAACCGCCTGAAGCACCTGCCGAGCATGCTGGAACCACCTGCTCGACTCAGTGGTACCACCTCCCTGACATGCCAAAATCACCTGCTGGGTATGCCAGAACCACTTGGCGGACACTCCGGAATCATCTGCCGGACATGCCGGAACCAGCTCTCAGACACACCAGAACCAAGTGCCGGAGACGCCGGAAGCACCTGCCGAGCATGCCGGAGCCACCTGCTCGACTCGCCAGAAACACCTGCCGGACACGCCAAAATCACCTGCCGGGTATGCCAGAACCACCTGGCGGACACTACGGAATCACCTGCCGCGCATGCCGGAAGGACGTGCCAGACACGCCGCAAACACCTACCGGACAGACCGGAACCACCTGCCAAGAACGCCGGAGCCACCTGTTCGACTCGCTGGAACCACCTGCCGGACAGGCCAATATCAACTGCTGGCTATGCCAGAACCACCTGGGGGACAGTCCGGGATCACCTGCCAGCCATGGCGGAACCACCTCTCAGACGTACCAGAACCACCTGCCGGAGAAGCTGGAAACACGTCCTGGACAGACTGGAACCACGTGACGCCCATGCCTGAACCACCTGCCGAGCACGGCGGAACCACCTGCCGGACGCGCCAAAATCACCTGCGGGCTACGCCAGAACCACTTGGACGACTCTCCGAAATGACCTGCCGGGCATGTTAGAACCACCTCTCAGACGTGCCAGAAGCACGTGGCGGAAAGTCCGGAATCACCTGTTGGGCATACGCAACCACCTCTGACACGTACCAGAACCACGTGCCGTGCACGCCGGAACCACCTACCGGACAGACCGGAATCAACTTTTGGGCATGCCGGAACCACCAGTCAGATGTGCCAGAAACACGTGCCGGAGACGCCGGAAGCACCTGCCGAGCACGTCGCAACCACCTGCTCAACTCGCCTGAACCACCTGCCGGACACGCCAAAATCACCTGCCCGCTACACCAGCACCACTTCGGGGACAAGCCGGAATCACGTGAGGGGCATGCCGGCACAGCCTCTCAGACTGAACCTCGTGCCGGACACCACAGACCACCTGCCGGACAGACCGGAACCACCTACCGGACACGCCGGAACCACCGGCTCGACCCGCCGGAACGACCGCTGGACATGCAAAATCACCTGCCGGCTATGCCGGAAACACTTGGCGAACACTCCGGAATCACCTGCCGGGCATGCCGGAACCACATCTCAGATATGCCAGAACCACGTGCCAATGACCCCGGAAGCACCTGCCGAGCACGCCGGAACCACCTGCTCGACTCGCCAGAACCACCTGCCGGACACGCAGAAATCACCTGCCGGCTACGCCACAACCAGTTGGGGAACACTTCGGAATCACCTGCCGGGCTTGCTGGAACCACCTGCCGGTCATGCCAAAATCACCTGCCAACTACGCCAGTACCACTTGGCGGACACTGTGGAAACACCTGTCGGGCCGGCCGGAACCACATCTCAGACGTGCCAGAACCATGTGCATGAGATGCTGGAACCACACCCCGAACAGACGGAAAACACCTGCCATACCCGTCTGAACAACCTGCCTAGCACGCCGGAGCCACCTGCTCGACTCGCCGGAACCACCTACCTGACATGCCCAAATCACCAGCCGGGTATGCCAGAACCACTTGGCGGACACTCCGGAATCATCTGCCGGACATGCCGGAACCAGCTCTCAGACACAGCAGAACCACGTGCCGGAGACGCCGGAAGCACCTGCCGAGCATGCCGGAGCCACCTGCTCGACTCGCCAGAAACACCTGCCGGACACGCCAAAATCACCTGCCGGGTATGCCAGAACCACCTGGCGGACACTACGGAATCACCTGCCGCGCATGCCTGAACCACCTCTCAGACGTGCCGGAAGCACGTGCCAGACACGCCGGAAACACGTGCCGGACACGCCGGAATCACCTACGGGACAGAGCGGAACCACCTGCCGAGCACGCCGGAGCCACCTGTTCGACTCGCCAGAACCACCTGCCGGACACGCAAAAGTCACCTGCCGGCTACGCCACAACCAGTTGGGGAACACTTCGGAATCACCTGCCGGGCTTGCTGGAACCACCTGCCGGTCATGCCAAAATCACCTGCCAACTACGCCCGTACCACTTGGCGGACACTGTGGAAACACCTGTCGGGCCGGCCAGAACCACATCTCAGACGTGCCAGAACCATGTGCATGAGATGCTGGAACCACACCCCGAACAGACGGAAAACACCTGCCAGACCCGTCTGTACAACCTGCCGAGCACGCCGGAGCCACCTGCTCGACTCGCCGGAACCACCTACCTGACATGCCCAAATCACCAGCCGGGTATGCCAGAACCACTTGGCGGACACTCCGGAATCATCTGCCGGACATGCCGGAACCAGCTCTCAGACACAGCAGAACCAAGTGCCGGAGACGCCGGAAGCACCTGCCGAGCATGCCGGAGCCACCTGCTCGACTCGCCAGAAACACCTGCCGGACACGCCAAAATCACCTGCCGGGTACGCCAGAACCAGCTGGCGGACACTCCGAAACCACCTGTCGCGCATGCCGGAACCACCTCTCAGACGTGCCGGAAGCACGTGCCGGACACGCCGGAAACACCTACCGGACAGACCGGAACCACCTGCAAAGAACGCCGGAGCCACCTGTTCGACTCGCTGGAACCACCTGCCGGACAGGCCAATATCAACTGCTGGCTATGCCAGAACCACCTGGGGGACAGTCCGGGATCACCTGCCAGCCATGGCGGAACCACCTCTCAGACGTACCAGAACCACCTGCCGGAGAAGCTGGAAACACGTCCTGGACAGACTGGAACCAATTGACGGCCATGCCTGAACCACCTGCCGAGCACGGCAGAACCACCTGCCGGACACGCCAAAATCACCTGCGGGCTACGCCAGAACCACTTGCACGACTCTCCAAAATGACCTGCCGGGCAGGTTGGAACCACCTCTCAGATGTGCCAGAAGCACGTGGCGGACAGTCCGGAATCACCTGTTGGGCATACGCAACCACCTCTGACACGTACCAGAACCACGTGCCGTGCACGCTGGAACCACCTACCGGACAGACCGGAGTCAACTTTTGGGCATGCCGGAACCACCAGTCTGATGTGCCAGAAACACGTGCCGGAGACGCCGCAAGCACCTGCCGAGCACGTCGCAACCACCTGCTCAACTCGCCTGAACCACCTGCCGGACACGCCAAAATCACCTGCCCGCTACACCAGCACCACTTCGGGGACAAGCCGGAACCACGTGAGGGGCATGCCGGCACAGCCTCTCAGACTGAACCTCGTGCCGGACACCACAGAACCACCTGCCGGACAGACCGGAACCACCTGCCGGACACGCCGGAACCACCGGCTCGACCCGCCGGAACGAACGCTGGACATGCAAACTCACCTGCCGGCTACGCCGGAAACACCTGGCGAACACTCCGGAATCACCTGCCGGGCATGCCGGAACCACCTCTCAGATATGCCAGAACCACGTGCCAATGACCCCGGAAGGACCTGCCGAGCATGCCGGAACCACCTGCTCGACTCGCCAGAACCACCTGCCGTAGACGCCAAAATCACCTGCCGGCTACGCCACAACCAGTTGGGGAACACTTCGGAATCACCTGCCGGGCTTGCTGGAACCACCTGCCGGTCATGGCAAAATCACCTGCCAACTACGCCAGTACCACTTGGCGGACACTGTGGAAACACCTGTCGGGCCGGCCGGAACCACATCTCAGACGTGCCAGAACCATGTGCATGAGATCCTGGAACCACACACCGAACAGACGGAAAACACCTGCCAGACCCGTCTGAACAACCTGCCGAGCACGCCGGAGCCACCTGCTCGACTCGCCGGAACCACCTACCTGACATGCCCAAATCACCAGCCGGGTATGCCAGAACCACTTGGCGGACACTCCGGAATCATCTGCCGGACATGCCGGAACCAGCTCTCAGACACACCAGAACCACGTGCCGGAGACGCCGGAAGCACCTGCCGAGCATGCCGGAGCCACCTGCTCGACTCGCCAGAAACACCTGCCGGACATGCCAAAATCACCTGCCGGGTACAACAGAACCACCTGCCGGACACTCCGAAATCACCTGTCGCGCATGCCGGAAAAACCTCTCAGACGTGCCGGAAGCACGTGCCGGACACGCCGCAATCACCTACCGGACAGACCGGAACCACCTGCCGAGCACGCCGGAGCCACCTGTTCGACTCGCTGGAACCACCTGCCGGACAGGCCAATATCAACTGCTGGCTATGCCAGAACCACCTGGGGGACGGTCCGGAATCACCTGCCAGCCATGGCGGAACCACCTCTCAGACGTACCAGAACCACCTGCCGGAGAAGCTGGAAACACGTCCTGGACAGTCTGGAACCACCTGCCGGCCAAGCCTGAACCACCTGCCAAGCACAACGGAACAACCTGCCAGACACGCCAAAATCACCTGCGTGTTATGCCAGAACCACCTGGAGGACTCTCTGGGATGACCTGCCGGGCATGCCGGAAACACCTCTCAGACGTGCCAGAACCATGTGGCGGACAGTCCGGAATCACCTGTTGGGCATGCGCAACCACCTCTGAGACGTACCAGAACCACATGCCGTGCAGGCTGGAACCAGCTACCGGACAGACCGGAATCACCTTTCGGGCATGCCGGAACCACCTGTCAGATGTGCCAGAAACACGTGCCGGAGACGCCGGAAGCACCTGCCAAGCACGTTGGAACCACCTGCTCAACTCGCCTGAACCACCTGCCGGACATGCCAAAATCACCTGCCGACTATGCCAGAACCACTTGGCGAACACTCCGGAATCACTTGCCGGGCATGCAGGAACCACCTCTCAGACATGCCAGAACCCCGTGCCAATGACCCCGGAAGCACCAGCCGAGCACTCCGGAACCACCTGCTCGACTCGCCAGAACCACCTGCCGATCACGCAAATATCACCTGCCGGCTACGCCACAACCAGTTGGTGAACACTTTGGAATCACCTGCCGGGCTTGCTGGAACCACCTGCCGGTCATGCCAAAATCACCTGCCAACGACGCCAGAACCGCTTGGCGGACACTGCGGAAACACCTGTCGGGCCGGCTGGAACCACATCTCAGACGTGCCAGAAACGTGTTCATGAGATGCTGGAACCACACCCCGAACAGACGGATACCACCTGCCAGAACCGCCTTAACCACCTGCTGAGCACGCCGGAACCACCTGCTCGACTCACCGGTACCACCTCCCTGACACGCCAAAATCACCTGCTGGGTATGCCAGAACCACCTGGCGGACACTCCGGAATCATCTGCCGGACATGCCGGAACCAGCTCTCAGACACACCAGAACCACGTGCCAGAGATGCAGGAAGCACCTGCCGAGCATGCCGGAGCCACCTGCTCGACTCACCAGAAACACCTGCCGGACACGCCAAAATCACCTGCCGGGTACGCCAGAACCACCTGGCGGACACTCCGAAATCACCTGTCGCGCATGCCGGAACCACCTCTCAGACGTGCCGGAAGCACGTGCCGGACACGCCGGAATCACCTACCGGACAGACCGGAACCACCTGACGAGCACGCCGGAGCCACCTGTTCGACTCGCTGGAACCACCTGCCGGACAGGCCAATATCAACTGCTGGCTATGCCAGAACCACCTGGGGGACGGTCCGGGATCACCTGCCAGCCATGGCGGAACCACCTCTCAGACGTACCAGAACCACCTGCCGGAGAAGCTGGAAACACGTCCTGGACAGACTGGAACCACGTGACGGCCATGCCTGAACCACCTGCCGAGCACGGCGGAACCACCTGCCGGACACGCCAAAATCACCTGCGGGCTACGCCAGAACCACTTGGACGACTCTCCGAAATGACCTGCCGGGCATGTTGGAACCACCTCTCAGACGTGCCAGAAGCACGTGGCGGACAGTCCGGGATCACCTGTTGGGCATACGCAACCACCTCTGAGACGTACCAGAACCACGTGCCGTGCACGCCGGAACCACCTACCGGACAGACCGGAATCAACTTTTGGGCATGCCGGAACCATCAGTCAGATGTGCCAGAAACACGTGCCGGAGACGCCGGAAGCACCTGCCGAGCACGTCGCAACCACCTGCTCAACTCGCCTGAACCACCTGCCGGACACGCCAAAATCACCTGCCCGCTACACCAGCACCACTTCGGGGACAAGCCGGAATCACGTGAGGGGCATGCCGGCACAGCCTCTCAGACTGAACCTCGTGCCGGACACCACAGAACCACCTGCCGGACATACCAGAACCACCTGGCGGACACGCCGGAACCACCGGCTCGACCCGCCGGAACGACCGCTGGACATGCAAAATCACCTGCCGGCTACGCCGGAAACACTTGGCGAACACTCCGGAATCGCCTGCCGGGCATGACGGAACCACCTCTCAGATATGCCAGAACCACGTGCCAATGACCCCGGAAGCACCTGCCGAGCACGCCGGAACCACCTGCTCGACTCGCCAGAACCACCTGCCGGACACGCCAAAATCACCTGCCGGCTACGCCACAACCAGTTGGGGAACACTTCGGAATCACCTGCCGGGCTTGCTGGAACCACCTGCCGGTCATGCCAAAATCACCTGCCAACTACGCCAGTACCACTTGGCGGACACTGTGGAAACACCTGTCGGGCCGGCCGGAACCACATCTCAGACGTGCCAGAACCATGTGCATGAGATGCTGGAACCACACCCCGAACAGACGGAAAACACCTGCCACACCCGTCTGAACAACCTGCCGAGCACGCCGGAGCCACCTGCTCGACTCGCCGGAACCACCTACCTGACATGCCCAAATCACCAGCCGGGTATGCCAGAACCACTTGGCGGACACTCCGGAATCATCTGCCGGACATGCCGGAACCAGCTCTCAGACACACCAGAACCACGTGCCGGAGACGCCGGAAGCACCTGCCGAGCATGCCGGAGCCACCTGCTCGACTCGCCAGAAACACCTGCCGGACATGCCAAAATCACCTGCCGGGTACAACAGAACCACCTGGCGGACACTCCGAAATCACCTGTCGCGCATGCCGGAACCACCTCTCAGACGTGCCGGAAGCACGTGCCGGACACGCCGGAATCACCTACCGGACAGACCGGAACCACCTGCCGAGCACGCCGGAGCCACCTGTTCGACTCGCTGGAACCACCTGCCGGACAGGCCAATATCAACTGCTGGCTATGCCAGAACCACCTGGGGGACGGTCCGGGATCACCTGCCAGCCATGGCGGAACCACCTCTCAGACGTACCAGAACCATGTGCATGAGATGCTGGAACCACACCCCAAACAGACGGAAAACACCTGCCAGACCCGTCTGAACAACCTGCCGAGCACGCCGGAGCCACCTGCTCGACTCGCCGGAACCACCTACCTGACATGCCCAAATCACCAGCCGGGTATGCCAGAACCACTTGGCGGACACTCCGGAATCATCTGCCGGAAATGCCGGAACCAGCTCTCAGACACACCAGAACCAAGTGCCGGAGACGCCGGAAGCACCTGCCGAGCATGCCGGAGCCACCTGCTCGACTCGCCAGAAACACCTGCCGGACAGGCCAATATCAACTGCTGGCTATGCCAGAACCACCTTGGGGACGGTCCGGAATCACCTGCCAGCCATGGCGGAACCACCTCTCAGACGTACCAGAACCACCTGCCGGAGAAGCTGGAAACACGTCCTGGACAGTCTGGAACCACCTGCCGGCCAAGCCTGAACCACCTGCCAAGCACAACGGAACAACCTGCCAGACACGCCAAAATCACCTGCGTGTTATGCCAGAACCACTTGGAGGACTCTCTGGGATGACCTGCCGGGCATGCCGGAACCACCTCTCAGACGTGCCAGAACCATGTGGCGGACAGTCCGGAATCACCTGTTGGGCATGCGCAACCACCTCTGAGACGTACCAGAACCACATGCCGTGCAGGCTGGAACCACCTACCGGACAGACCGGAATCACCTTTCGGGCATGCCGGAACCACCTGTCAGATGTGCCAGAAACACGTGCCGGAGACGCCGGAAGCACCTGCCAAGCACGTTGGAACCACCTGCTCAACTCGCCTGAACCACCTGCCGGACATGCCAAAATCACCTGCCGACTATGCCAGAACCACTTGGCGAACACTCCGGAATCACTTGCCGGGCATGCAGGAACCACCTCTCAGACATGCCAGAACCCCGTGCCAATGACCCCGGAAGCACCAGCCGAGCACGCCGGAACCACCTGCTCGACTCGCCAGAACCACCTGCCGATCACGCAAAAATCACCTGCCGGCTACGCCACAACCAGTTGGTGAACGCTTTGGAATCACCTACCGGGCTTGCTGGAACCACCTGCCGGTCATGCCAAAATCACCTGCCAACGACGCCAGAACCGCTTGGCGGACACTGCGGAAACACCTGTCGGGCCGGCTGGAACCACATCTCAGACGTGCCAGAAACGTGTTCATGAGATGCTGGAACCACACCCCGAACAGACGGATACCACCTGCCAGAACCGCCTTAACCACCTGCTGAGCACGCCAGAACCACCTGCTCGACTCACCGGTACCACCTCCCTGACACGCCAAAATCACCAGCTGGGTATGCCAGAACCACCTGGCGGACACTCCGGAATCATCTGCCGGACATGCCGGAACCAGCTCTCAGACACACCAAAACCACGTGCCGGAGATGCCGGAAGCACCTGCCGAGCATGCCGGAGCCACCTGCTCGACTCACCAGAAACACCTGCCGGACACGCCAAAATCACCTGCCGGGTATGCCAGAACCACCTGGCGGACACTCCGAAATCACATGTCGCGCATGCCGGAACCACCTCTCAGACGTGCCGGAAGCACGTGCCGGACACGCCGGAATCACCTATCGGACAGACCGGAACCACCTGACGAGCACACCAGAGCCACCTGTTCGACTCGCTGGAACCACCTGCCGGACAGGCCAATATCAACTGCTGGCTATGCCAGAACCACCTGGGGGACGGTCCGGGATCACCTGCCAGCCATGGCGGAACGACCTCTCAGACGTACCAGAACCACCTGCCGGAGAAGGTGGAAACACGTCCTGGACCGACTGGAACCACGTGACGGCCATGCCTGAACCACCTGCCGAGCACGCAGGAACCACCTGCCGGACACACCAAAATCACCTGCGGGCTACGCCAGAACCACTTGGACGACTCTCCAAAATGACCTGCCGGGCAGGTTGGAACCACCTCTCAGATGTGCCAGAAGCACGTGGCGGACAGTCCGGAATCACCTGTTTGGCATACGCAACCACCTCTGACACGTACCAGAACCACGTGCCGGGCACGCAGGAACCACCTACCGGACAGACCGGAATCAACTTTTGGGCATGCCGGAACCACCAGTCAGATGTGCCAGAAACACGTGCCGGAGACGCCGGAAGCACCTGCCGAGCACGTCGCAACCACCTGCTCAACTCGCCTGAACCACCTGCCGGACACGCCAAAATCACCTGCCCGCTACACCAGCACCACTTCTGGGACAAGCCGGAATCACGTGAGGGGCATGCCGGCACAGCCTCTCAGACTGAACCTCGTGCCGGACACCACAGAACCACCTGCCGGACAGACCGGAACCACCTGCCGGACACGCCGGAACCACCGGCTCGACCCGCCGGAACGACCGCTGGACATGCAAAATCACCTGCCGGCTACGCCGGAAACACTTGGCGAACACTCCGGAATCGCCTGCCGGGCATGCCGGAACCACCTCTCAGATATGCCAGAACCACGTGCCCATGACCCCGGAAGCATCTGCCGAGCACGCCGGAACCACCTGCTCGACTCGCCAGAACCACCTGCCGGACACGCCAAAATCACCTGCCGGCTACGCCACAACCAGTTGGGGAACACTTCGGAATCACCTGCCGGGCTTGCTGGAACCACCTGCCGGTCATGCCAAAATCAGCTGCCAACTACGCCAGTACCACTTGGCGGACACTGTGGAAACACCTGTCGGGCCGGCCGGAACCACATCTCAGACGTGCCAGAACCATGTGCATGAGATGCTGGAACCACACCCCGAACAGACGGAAAACACCTGCCAGACCCGTCTGAACAACCTGCCGAGCACGCCGGAGCCACCTGCTCGACTCGCCGGAACCACCTACCTGACATGCCCAAATCACCAGCCGGGTATGCCAGAACCACTTGGCGGACACTCCGGAATCATCTGCCGGACATGCCGGAACCAGCTCTCAGACACACCAGAACCAAGTGCCGGAGACGCCGGAAACACCTACCGGACAGACCGGAACCACCTGCCGAGCACGCCGGAGCCACCTGTTCGACTCGCTGGAACCACCTGCCGGACAGGCCAATATCAACTGCTGGCTATGCCAGAACCACCTGGGGGACAGTCCGGGATCACCTGCCAGCCATGGCGGAACCACCTCTCAGACGTACCAGAACCACCTGCCGGAGAAGCTGGAAACACGTCCTGGACAGACTGGAACCACGTGACGGCCATGCCTGAACCACCTGCCGAGCACGGCGGAACCACCTGCCGGACACGCCAAAATCACCTGCGGGCTACGCCAGAACCACTTGGACGACTCTCCGAAATGACCTGCCGGGCATGTTGGAACCACCTCTCAGACGTGCCAGAAGCACGTGGCGGACAGTCCGGGATCACCTGTTGGGCATACGCAACCACCTCTGAGACGTACCAGAACCACGTGCCGTGCACGCCGGAACCACCTACCGGACAGACCGGAATCAACTTTTGGGCATGACGGAACCACCAGTCAGATGTGCCAGAAACACGTGCCGGAGACGCCGGAAGCACCTGCCGAGCACGTCGCAACCACCTGCTCAACTCTCCTGAACCACCTGCCGGACACGCCAAAATCACCTGCCCGCTACACCAGCACCACTTCGGGGACAAGCCGGAATCATGTGAGGGGCATGCCGGCACAGCCTCTCAGACTGAACCTCATGCCGGACACCACAGAACCACCTGCCAGACAGACCGGAACCACCTGCCGGACACGCCGGAACGACGGGCTTGACCTGCCGGAACGACCGCTGGACATGCAAAATCACCTGCCGGCTACGCCGGAAACACTTGGCGAACACTCCGGAATCACCTGCCGGGCATGCCGGAACCACCTCTCAGATATGTCAGAACCACGTGCCAATGACCCCGGAAGCACCTGCCGAGCACGCCGGAACCACCTGCTCGACTCACCGGTACCACCTCCCTGACACGCCAAAATCACCTGCTGGGTATGCCAGAACCACTTGGCGGACACTCCGGAATCATCTGCCGGACATGCCGGAACCACCTCTCAGATATGCCAGAACCACGTGCCAATGACCCCGGAAGCACCTGCCGAGCACGCCGGAACCACCTGCTCGACTCGCCAGAACCACCTGCCGGACACGCAGAAATCACCTGCCGGCTACGCCACAACCAGTTGGGGAACACTTCGGAATCACCTGCCGGGCTTGCTGGAACCACCTGCCGGTCATGCCAAAATCACCTGCCAACTACGCCAGTACCACTTGGCGGACACTGTGGAAACACCTGTCGGGCCGGCCGGAACCACATCTCAGACGTGCCAGAACCATGTGCATGAGATCCTGGAACCACACACCGAACAGACGGAAAACACCTGCCAGACCCGTCTGAACAACCTGCCGAGCACGCCGGAGCCACCTGCTCGACTCGCCGGAACCACCTAACTGACATGCCCAAATCACCAGCCGGGTATGCCAGAACCACTTGGCGGACACTCCGGAATCATCTGCCGGACATGCCGGAACCAGCTCTCAGACACACCAGAACCACGTGCCGGAGACGCCGGAAGCACCTGCCGAGCATGCCGGAGCCACCTGCTCGACTCGCCAGAAACACCTGCCGGACATGCCAAAATCACCTGCCGGGTACAACAGAACCACCTGCCGGACACTCCGAAATCACCTGTCGCGCATGCCGGAAAAACCTCTCAGACGTGCCGGAAGCACGTGCCGGACACGCCGGAATCACCTACCGGACAGACCGGAACCACCTGCCGAGCACGCCGGAGCCACCTGTTCGACTCGCTGGAACCACCTGCCGGACAGGCCAATATCAACTGCTGGCTATGCCAGAACCACCTGGGGGACGGTCCGGAATCACCTGCCAGCCATGGCGGAACCACCTCTCAGACGTACCAGAACCACCTGCCGGAGAAGCTGGAAACACGTCCTGGACAGTCTGGAACCACCTGCCGGCCAAGCCTGAACCACCTGCCAAGCACAACGGAACAACCTGCCAGACACGCCAAAATCACCTGCGTGTTATGCCAGAACCACCTGGAGGACTCTCTGGGATGACCTGCCGGGCATGCCGGAAACACCTCTCAGACGTGCCAGAACCATGTGGCAGACAGTCCGGAATCACCTGTTGGGCATGCGCAACCACCTCTGAGACGTACCAGAACCACATGCCGTGCAGGCTGGAACCAGCTACCGGACAGACCGGAATCACCTTTCGGGCATGCCGGAACCACCTGTCAGATGTGCCAGAAACACGTGCCGGAGACGCCGGAAGCACCTGCCAAGCACGTTGGAACCACCTGCTCAACTCGCCTGAACCACCTGCCGGACATGCCAAAATCACCTGCCGACTATGCCAGAACCACTTGGCGAACACTCCGGAATCACTTGCCGGGCATGCAGGAACCACCTCTCAGACATGCCAGAACCCCGTGCCAATGACCCCGGAAGCACCAGCCGAGCACTCCGGAACCACCTGCTCGACTCGCCAGAACCACCTGCCGATCACGCAAATATCACCTGCCGGCTACGCCACAACCAGTTGGTGAACACTTTGGAATCACCTGCCGGGCTTGCTGGAACCACCTGCCGGTCATGCCAAAATCACCTGCCAACGACGCCAGAACCGCTTGGCGGACACTGCGGAAACACCTGTCGGGCCGGCTGGAACCACATCTCAGACGTGCCAGAAACGTGTTCATGAGATGCTGGAACCACACCCCGAACAGACGGATACCACCTGCCAGAAACGCCTTAACCACCTGCTGAGCACGCCGGAACCACCTGCTCGACTCACCGGTACCACCTCCCTGACACGCCAAAATCACCTGCTGGGTATGCCAGAACCACCTGGCGGACACTCCGGAATCATCTGCCGGACATGCCGGAACCAGCTCTCAGACACACCAGAACCACGTGCCGGAGATGCAGGAAGTACCTGCCGAGCATGCCGGAGCCACCTGCTCGACTCACCAGAAACACCTGCCGGACACGCCAAAATCACCTGCCGGGTACGCCAGAACCACCTGGCGGACACTCCGAAATCACCTGTCGCGCATGCCGGAACCACCTCTCAGACGTGCCGGAAGCACGTGCCGGACACGCCGGAATCACCTACCGGACAGACCGGAACCACCTGACGAGCACGCCGGAGCCACCTGTTCGACTCGCTGGAACCACCTGCCGGACAGGCCAATATCAACTGCTGGCTATGCCAGAACCACCTGGGGTACGGTCCGGGATCACCTGCCAGCCATGGCGGAACCACCTCTCAGACGTACCAGAACCACCTGCCGGAGAAGCTGGAAACACGTCCTGGACAGACTGGAACCACGTGACGGCCATGCCTGAACCACCTGCCGAGCACGGCGGAACCACCTGCCGGACACGCCAAAATCACCTGCGGGCTACGCCAGAACCACTTGGACGACTCTCCGAAATGACCTGCCGGGCAGGTTGGAACCACCTCTCAGATGTGCCAGAAGCACGTGGCGGACAGTCCGGAATCACCTGTTTGGCATACGCAACCACCTCTGACACGTACCAGAACCACGTGCCGTGCACGCAGGAACCACCTACCGGACAGACCGGAATCAACTTTTGGGCATGCCGGAACCACCAGTCAGATGTGCCAGAAACACGTGCCGGAGACGCCGGAAGCTCCTGCCGAGCACGTCGCAACCACCTGCTCAACTCGCCTGAACCACCTGCCGGACACGCCAAAATCACCTGCCCGCTACACCAGCACCACTTCGGGGACAAGCCGGAATCACGTGAGGGGCATGCCGGCACAGCCTCTCAGACTGAACCTCGTGCCGGACACCACAGAACCACCTGCCGGACAGACCGGAACCACCTGCCGGACACGCTGGAACCACCGGCTCGACCCGCCGGAACGACCGCTGGACATGCAAAATCACCTGCCGGCTACGCCGGAAACACTTGGCGAACACTCCGGAATCGCCTGCCGGGCATGCCGGAACCACCTCTCAGATATGCCAGAACCACGTGCCAATGACCCCGGAAGCACCTGCCGAGCACGCCGGAACCACCTGCTCGACTCGCCAGAACCACCTGCCGGACACGCAGAAATCACCTGCCGGCTACGCCACAACCAGTTGGGGAACACTTCGGAATCACCTGCCGGGCTTGCTGGAACCACCTGCCGGTCATGCCAAAATCAGCTGCCAACTACGCCAGTACCACTTGGCGGACACTGTGGAAACACCTGTCGGGCCGGCCGGAACCACATCTCAGACGTGCCAGAACCATGTGCATGAGATGCTGGAACCACACCCCGAACAGACGGAAAACACCTGCCATACCCGTCTGAACAACCTGCCGAGCACGCCGGAGCCACCTGCTCGACTCGCCGGAACCACCTACCTGACATGCCCAAATCACCAGCCGGGTATGCCAGAACCACTTGGCGGACACTCCGGAATCATCTGCCGGACATGCCGGAACCAGCTCTCAGACACAGCAGAACCACGTGCCAATGACCCCGGAAGCACCTGCCGAGCACGCCGGAACCACCTGCTCGACTCACCGGTACCACCTCCCTGACACGCCAAAATCACCTGCTGGGTATGCCAGAACCACTTGGCGGACACTCCGGAATCATCTGCCGGACATGCCGGAACCAGCTCTCAGACACAGCAGAGCCACGTGCCGGAGATGCCGGAAGCACCTGCCGAGCATGCCGGAGCCACCTGCTCGACTCGCCAGAAACACCTGCCGGACATGCCAAAATCACCTGCCGGGTACAACAGAACCACCTGGCGGACACTCCGAAATCACCTGTCGCGCATGCCGGAACCACCTCTCAGACGTGCCGGAAGCACGTGCCGGACACGCCGGAATCACCTACCGGACAGACCGGAACCACCTGCCGAGCACGCCGGAGCCACCTGTTCGACTCGCTGGAACCACCTGCCGGACAGGCCAATATCAACTGCTGGCTATGCCAGAACCACCTGGGGGACGGTCCAGAATCACCTGCCAGCCATGGCGGAACCACCTCTCAGACGTACCAGAACCACCTGCCGGAGAAGCTGGAAACACGTCCTGGACAGTCTGGAACCACCTGCCGGCCAAGCCTGAACCACCTGCCAAGCACAACGGAACAACCTGCCAGACATGCCAAAATCACCTGCGTGTTATGCCAGAACCACCTGGAGGACTCTCTGGGATGACCTGCCGGGCAGGTTGGAACCACCTCTCAGATGTGCCAGAAGCACGTGTCGGACAGTCCGGAATCACCTGTTGGGCATACGCAACCACCTCTGACACGTACAAGAACCACGTGCCGTGCACGCAGGAACCACCTACCGGACAGACCGGAATCAACTTTTGGGCATGCCGGAACCACCAGTCAGATGTGCCAGAAACACGTGCCGGAGACGCCGGAAGCTCCTGCCGAGCACGTCGCAACCACCTGCTCAACTCGCCTGAACCACCTGCCGGACACGCCAAAATCACCTGCCCGCTACACCAGCACCACTTCGGGGACAAGCCGGAATCACGTGAGGGGCATGCCGGCACAGCCTCTCAGACTGAACCTCGTGCCGGACACCACAGAACCACCTGCCGGACAGACCGGAACCACCTGCCGGACACGCTGGAACCACCGGCTCGACCCGCCGGAACGACCGCTGGACATGCAAAATCACCTGCCGGCTACGCCGGAAACACTTGGCGAACACTCCGGAATCGCCTGCCGGGCATGCCGGAACCACCTCTCAGATATGCCAGAACCACGTGCCAATGACCCCGGGAGCACCTGCCGAGCACGCCGGAACCACCTGCTCGACTCGCCAGAACCACCTGCCGGACACGCAGAAATCACCTGCCGGCTACGCCACAACCAGTTGGGGAACACTTCGGAATCACCTGCCGGGCTTGCTGGAACCACCTGCCGGTCATGCCAAAATCAGCTGCCAACTACGCCAGTACCACTTGGCGGACACTGTGGAAACACCTGTCGGGCCGGCCGGAACCACATCTCAGACGTGCCAGAACCATGTGCATGAGATGCTGGAACCACACCCCGAACAGACGGAAAACACCGGCCATACCCGTCTGAACAACCTGCCGAGCACGCCGGAGCCACCTGCTCGACTCGCCGGAACCACCTACCTGACATGCCCAAATCACCAGCCGGGTATGCCAGAACCACTTGGTGGACACTCCGGAATCATCTGCCGGACATGCCGGAACCAGCTCTCAGACACAGCAGAACCACGTGCCGGAGACGCCGGAAGCAACTGCCGAGCATGCCGGAGCCACCTGCTCGACTCGCCAGAAACACCTGCCAGACACGCCAAAATCACCTGCCGGGTACGCCAGAACCACCTGGCGGACACTCCGAAATCACCTGTCGTGCATGCCCGAACCACCTCTCAGACGTGCCGGAAGCACGTGCCGGACACGCCGGAATCACCTACCGGACAGACCGGAACCACCTGCCGAGCACGCCGGAGCCACCTTTTCGACTCGCTGGAACCACCTGCCGGACAGGCCAATATCAACTGCTGGCTATGCCAGAACCACCTGGGGGACGGTCCGGAATCACCTGCCAGCCATGGCGGAACCACCTCTCAGACGTACCAGAACCACCTGCCGGAGAAGCTGGAAACACGTCCTGGACAGTCTGGAACCACCTGCCGGCCAAGCCTGAACCACCTGCCAAGCACAACGGAACAACCTGCCAGACACGCCAAAATCACCTGCGTGTTATGCCAGAACCACCTGGAGGACTCTCTGGGATGACCTGCCGGTCATGCCGGAAACACCTCTCAGACGTGCCAGAACCATGTGGCGGACAGTCCGGAATCACCTGTTGGGCATGCGCAACCACCTCTGAGACGTACCAGAACCACATGCCGTGCAGGCTGGAACCACCTACCGGACAGACCGGAATCACCTTTCGGGCATGCCGGAACCACCTGTCAGATGTGCCAGAAACACGTGCCGGAGACGCCGGAAGCACCTGCCAAGCACGTTGGAACCACCTGCTCAACTCGCCTGAACCACCTGCCGGACATGCCAAAATCACCTGCCGACTATGCCAGAACCACTTGGCGAACACTCCGGAATCACTTGCCGGGCATGCAGGAACCACCTCTCAGACATGCCAGAACCCCGTGCCAATGACCCCGGAAGCACCAGCCGAGCACGCCGGAACCACCTGCTCGACTCGCCAGAACCACCTGCCGATCACGCAAAAATCACCTGCCGGCTACGCCACAACCAGTTGGTGAACACTTTGGAATCACCTGCCGGGCTTGCTGGAACCACGTGCCGGTCATGCCAAAATCACCTGCCAACGACGCCAGAACCGCTTGGCGGACACTGCGGAAACACCTGTCGGGCCGGCTGGAACCACATCTCAGACGTGCCAGAAACGTGTTCATGAGATGCTGGAACCACACCCCGAACAGACGGATACCACCTGCCAGAACCGCCTTAACCACCTGCTGAGCTCGCCGGAACCACCTGCTCGACTGACCGGTACCACCTCCCTGACACGCCAAAATCACCTGCTGGGTATGCCAGAACCACCTGGCGGACACTCCGGAATCATCTGCCGGACATGCCGGAACCAGCTCTCAGACACACCAGAACCAAGTGCCGGAGACGCCGGAAGCACCTGCCGAGCATGCCGGAGCCACCTGCTCGACTCACCAGAAACACCTGCCGGACACGCCAAAATCACCTGCCGGGTACGCCAGAACCACCTGGCGGACACTCCGAAATCACCTGTCGCGCATGCCGGAACCACCTCTCAGACGTGCCGGAAGCACGTGCCGGACACGCCGGAATCACCTACCGGACAGACCGGAACCACCTGCCGAGCACGCCAGAGCCACCTGTTCGACTCGCTGGAACCACCTGCCGGACAGGCCAATATCAACTGCTGGCTATTCCAGAACCTCCTGGGGGACTGTCCGGGATCACCTGCCAGCCATGGTGGAACCACCTCTCAGACGTACCAGAACCACCTGCCGGAGAAGCTGGAAACACGTCCTGGACAGACTGGAACCACGTGACGGCCATGCCTGAACCACCTGCCGAGCACGGCGGAACCACCTGCCGGACACGCCAAAATCACCTGCGGGCTATGCCAGAACCACTTGGACGACTCTCCGAAATGACCTGCCGGGCAGGTTGGAACCACCTCTCAGACGTGCCAGAACCATGTGGCGGACAGTCCGGAATCACCTGTTGGGCATGCGCAACCACCTCTGAGACGTACCAGAACCACATTCCGTGCAGGCTGGAACCACCTACCGGACAGACCGGAATCACCTTTCGGGCATGCCGGAACCACCTGTCAGATGTGCCAGAAACACGTGCCGGAGACGCCGGAAGCACCTGCCAAGCACGTTGGAACCACCTGCTCAACTCGCCTGAACCACCTGCCGGACATGCCAAAATCACCTGCCGACTATGCCAGAACCACTTGGCGAACACTCCGGAATCACTTGCCGGGCATGCAGGAACCACCTCTCAGACATGCCAGAACCCCGTGCCAATGACCCCGGAAGCACCAGCCGAGCACGCCGGAACCACCTGCTCGACTCGCCAGAACCACCTGCCGATCACGCAAAAATCACCTGCCGGCTACGCCACATCCAGTTGGTGAACACTTTGGAATCACCTGCCAGGCTTGCTGGAACCACCTGCCGGTCATGCCAAAAAAACCTGCCAACTACGCCAGAACCGCTTGGCGGACACTGCGGAAACACCTGTCGGGCCGGCTGGAACCACATCTCAGACGTGCCAGAAACGTGTTCATGAGATGCTGGAACCACACCCCGAACAGACGGATACCACTTGCCAGAACCGCCTGAAGCACCTGCCGAGCATGCTGGAACCACCTGCTCGACTCAGTGGTACCACCTCCCTGACATGCCAAAATCACCTGCTGGGTATGCCAGAACCACTTGGCGGACACTCCGGAATCATCTGCCGGACATGCCGGAACCAGCTCTCAGACACACCAGAACCAAGTGCCGGAGACGCCGGAAGCACCTGCCGAGCATGCCGGAGCCACCTGCTCGACTCGCCAGAAACACCTGCCGGACACGCCAAAATCACCTGCCGGGTATGCCAGAACCACCTGGCGGACACTACGGAATCACCTGCCGCGCATGCCGGAAGGACGTGCCAGACACGCCGCAAACACCTACCGGACAGACCGGAACCACCTGCCAAGAACGCCGGAGCCACCTGTTCGACTCGCTGGAACCACCTGCCGGACAGGCCAATATCAACTGCTGGCTATGCCAGAACCACCTGGGGGACAGTCCGGGATCACCTGCCAGCCATGGCGGAACCACCTCTCAGACGTACCAGAACCACCTGCCGGAGAAGCTGGAAACACGTCCTGGACAGACTGGAACCACGTGACGCCCATGCCTGAACCACCTGCCGAGCACGGCGGAACCACCTGCCGGACGCGCCAAAATCACCTGCGGGCTACGCCAGAACCACTTGGACGACTCTCCGAAATGACCTGCCGGGCATGTTAGAACCACCTCTCAGACGTGCCAGAAGCACGTGGCGGAAAGTCCGGAATCACCTGTTGGGCATACGCAACCACCTCTGACACGTACCAGAACCACGTGCCGTGCACGCCGGAACCACCTACCGGACAGACCGGAATCAACTTTTGGGCATGCCGGAACCACCAGTCAGATGTGCCAGAAACACGTGCCGGAGACGCCGGAAGCACCTGCCGAGCACGTCGCAACCACCTGCTCAACTCGCCTGAACCACCTGCCGGACACGCCAAAATCACCTGCCCGCTACACCAGCACCACTTCGGGGACAAGCCGGAATCACGTGAGGGGCATGCCGGCACAGCCTCTCAGACTGAACCTCGTGCCGGACACCACAGACCACCTGCCGGACAGACCGGAACCACCTACCGGACACGCCGGAACCACCGGCTCGACCCGCCGGAACGACCGCTGGACATGCAAAATCACCTGCCGGCTATGCCGGAAACACTTGGCGAACACTCCGGAATCACCTGCCGGGCATGCCGGAACCACATCTCAGATATGCCAGAACCACGTGCCAATGACCCCGGAAGCACCTGCCGAGCACGCCGGAACCACCTGCTCGACTCGCCAGAACCACCTGCCAGACACGCAGAAATCACCTGCCGGCTACGCCACAACCAGTTGGGGAACACTTCGGAATCACCTGCCGGGCTTGCTGGAACCACCTGCCGGTCATGCCAAAATCACCTGCCAACTACGCCAGTACCACTTGGCGGACACTGTGGAAACACCTGTCGGGCCGGCCGGAACCACATCTCAGACGTGCCAGAACCATGTGCATGAGATGCTGGAACCACACCCCGAACAGACGGAAAACACCTGCCATACCCGTCTGAACAACCTGCCGAGCACGCCGGAGCCACCTGCTCGACTCGCCGGAACCACCTACCTGACATGCCCAAATCACCAGCCGGGTATGCCAGAACCACTTGGCGGACACTCCGGAATCATCTGCCGGACATGCCGGAACCAGCTCTCAGACACAGCAGAACCACGTGCCGGAGACGCCGGAAGCACCTGCCGAGCATGCCGGAGCCACCTGCTCGACTCGCCAGAAACACCTGCCGGACACGCCAAAATCACCTGCCGGGTATGCCAGAACCACCTGGCGGACACTACGGAATCACCTGCCGCGCATGCCTGAACCACCTCTCAGACGTGCCGGAAGCACGTGCCAGACACGCCGGAAACACGTGCCGGACACGCCGGAATCACCTACGGGACAGAGCGGAACCACCTGCCGAGCACGCCGGAGCCACCTGTTCGACTCGCCAGAACCACCTGCCGGACACGCAAAAGTCACCTGCCGGCTACGCCACAACCAGTTGGGGAACACTTCGGAATCACCTGCCGGGCTTGCTGGAACCACCTGCCGGTCATGCCAAAATCACCTGCCAACTACGCCCGTACCACTTGGCGGACACTGTGGAAACACCTGTCGGGCCGGCCGGAACCACATCTCAGACGTGCCAGAACCATGTGCATGAGATGCTGGAACCACACCCCGAACAGACGGAAAACACCTGCCAGACCCGTCTGTACAACCTGCCGAGCACGCCGGAGCCACCTGCTCGACTCGCCGGAACCACCTACCTGACATGCCCAAATCACCAGCCGGGTATGCCAGAACCACTTGGCGGACACTCCGGAATCATCTGCCGGACATGCCGGAACCAGCTCTCAGACACACCAGAACCACGTGCCGGAGACGCCGGAAGCACCTGCCGAGCATGCTGGAGCCACCTGCTCGACTCGCCAGAAACACCTGCCGGACATGCCAAAATCACCTGCCGGGTACGCCAGAACCACCTGGCGGACACTCCGAAATCACCTGTCGCGCATGCCGGAACCACCTCTCAGACGTGCCGGAAACACGTGCCGGACACTCCGGAATCACCTACCGGACAGACCGGAACCACCTGCCGAGCACGCCGGAGCCACCTGTTCGACTCGCTGGAACCACCTGCCGGACAGGCCAATATCAACTGCTGGCTATGCCAGAACCACCTGGGGGACGGTCCGGAATCACCTGCCAGCCATGGCGGAACCACCTCTCAGACGTACCAGAACCACCTTCCGGAGAAGCTGGAAACACGTCCTGGACAGACTGGAACCACGTGACGGCCATGCCTGAACCACCTGCCGAGCACGGCGGAACCACCTGCCGGAAACACCAAAATCACCTGCGGGCTACGCCAGAACCACTTGGACGACTCTCCGAATTGACCTGCCGGGCATGCTAGAACCACCTCTCAGACGTGCCAGAAGCACGTGGCGGACAGTCCGGAATCACCTGTTGGGCATACGCAACCACCTCTGACACGTACCAGAACCAAGTGCCGTGCACGCCGGAACCACCTAGCGGACAGACCGGAATCAACTTTTGGGCATGCCGGAACCACCAGTCAGATGTGCCAGAAACACGTGCCAGAGACGCCGGAAGCACCTGCTGAGCACGTCGCAAGAACCTGCTCAACTCGCCTGAACCACCTGCCGGACATGCCATAATCACCTGCCCGCTACACCAGCACCAATTCGGGGACAAGCCGGAATCACGTGAGGGGCATGCCGGCACAGCCTCTCAGACTGAACCTCGTGCCGGACACCACAGAACCACCTGCCGTACAGACCGGAACCACCTGCCGGACACGCCGGAACCACCGGCTCGACCCGCTGGAACGACCGCTGGACATGCCAAATCACCTGCCGGCTACGCCGGAAACACTTGGCGAACACTCCGGAATCACTTGCCGGGCATGCCGGAACCACCTCTCAGATATGCCAGAACCACGTGTCAATGACCCCGGAAGCAGCTGCCGAGCACGCCGGAACCACCTGCTCAACTCGCCAGACCCACCTGCCGGACACGCAAAAATCACCTGCCGGCTACGCCAGTACCACTTTGCGGACACTGTGGAAACACCTGTTTTGCCGGCCGGAACCACATCTCAGACGTGCCAGAACCATGTGCATGAGATGCTGGAACCACACCCCGAACAGACGGAAAACACCTGCCAGACCCGTCTGAACAACGTGCCGAGCACGCCGGAGCCACCTGCTCGACTCGCCGGAACCACCTACCTGACATGCCCAAATCACCAGCCGGGTATGCCAGAACCACTTAGCGGACACTCCGGAATCATCTGCTGGACGTGCCAGAACCAGCTCTCAGACACACCAGAACCACGTGCCGGAGACGCCGGAAGCACTTGCCGAGCATGCCGGAGCCACCTGCTCGACTCGCCAGAAACACCTGCCGGACACGCCAAAATCACCTGCCGGGTATGCCAGAACCACCTGGCGGACACTACGGAATCAACTGCCGCGCATGCCTGAACCACCTCTCAGACGTGCCGGAAGCACGTGCCAGACACGCCGTAAACACCTACCGGACAGACCGGAACCACCTGCCAAGAACGCCGGAGCCACCTGTTCGACTCGCTGGAACCACCTGCCGGACAGGCCAATATCAACTGCTGGCTATGCCAGAACCACCTGGGGGACAGTCCGGAATCACCTGCCAGCCATGGCGGAACCACCTCTCAGACGTACCAGAACCACCTGCCGGAGAAGCTGGAAACACGTCCTGGACAGTCTGGAACCACCTGCCGGCCAAGCCTGAACCACCTTCCAAGCACAACGGAACAACCTGCCAGACACGCCAAAATCACCTGCGTGTTATGCCAGAACCACTTGGAGGACTCTCTGGGATGACCTGCCGGGCATGCCGGAACCACCTCTCAGACGTGCCAGAACCATGTGGCGGACAGTCCGGAATCACCTGTTGGGCATGCGCAACCACCTCTGAGACGTACCAGAACCACATGCCGTGCAGGCTGGAACCACCTACCGGACAGACCGGAATCACCTTTCGGGCATGCCGGAACCACCTGTCAGATGTGCCAGAAACACGTGCCGGAGACGCCGGAAGCACCTGCCAAGCACGTTGGAACCACCTGCTCAACTCGCCTGAACCACCTGCCGGACATGCCAAAATCACCTGCCGACTATGCCAGAACCACTTGGCGAACACTCCGGAATCACTTGCCGGGCATGCAGGAACCACCTCTCAGACATTCCAGAACCCCGTGCCAATGACCCCGGAAGCACCAGCCGAGCACCCGGAACCACCTGCTCGACTCGCCAGAACCACCTGCCGATCACGCAAAAATCACCTGCCGGCTACGCCACAACCAGTTGGTGAACACTTTGGAATCACCTGCCAGGCTTGCTGGAACCACCTGCCGGTCATGCCAAAATCACCTGCCAACTACGCCAGAACCGCTTGGCGGACACGCCAAAATCACCTACCAGCTACGCCACAACAAGTTGGTGAACACTTCGGAATCACCTGCCGTTCTGTCTGGAACCTCCTGCCGGTCATGCCAACATCACCTGCCAGCTACGCCAGAACCACCTGGCGGACACTCCGGAAACACCTGTCGGGCCGGCCGGAACCACCTCTCAGACGTGCCGGAACCATGTGCCTGAGATGCCGGAACCACACCCCGAACAGACCGAAACCACCTGCCAGACCCGTCTGAACCACCTGCCGAGCACGCCAGATCCACCTGCTGAGCATGCCGGAACAACCTGCTCGACTCGCTGGAGCCACCTGCCGGACATGCCAAAATCAGCTGCCGGCTATGCCAGAACCACTTGCCGGACACTCCAAAATCACCTGTCTGGCGTGCCGGAACCACCTCTCATACGTACCAGAACCACGTGCAGGAGACGCCGGAAGCACCTGCCAAGCATGCCAGAACCACCTGATCCACTCCCCAGAACCACCTGCTGGACCCGCCTGAACCACCTGCCAGCTACGCGGGAACCACTTGGCGGACACTCCGCAATCACCTGCCGTGCATGCCGGAACCACCCCTCAGACGTGCCTGAAAAACGTGCCGGACACGCCGGAACCACCTCCCGGACTAACCGGAACCACATTTCGGACATTCCTGAACCACATTACGAGCACGCTGGAACCACCTGCTCGACTCGCTGGAACCATCTGCTGGATACACCAAAATCACCTGCCGGCTACGCCAGAACCACTTGCCGACACTCCGGAATAACCTGCCATTCATCCTGGAACCGCCCCTCAGATGTGCCAGAACCAGGTGCTGGACGCCCCGGACCACTTCCGTGAAAGACTGGAACCACCTGCTGAGCATTCTGGAAACACCTGCTCGACTCCCGGGAACCGCCACTGGGGAAACTGTCATAGAAATGCAGGTAAAACGGCCTTTCTTGCCAGCCCTTAACTCGACACTTTAGAACTTCTGCTTCTGTCACAATTGCACCTTGCCAACCCGGCTCAGACGAAATGCCTACATCTTCCCCTGAAGCAACTGGGCTGACTCCCAAATGATTGAGCGTCCACATGCTTAGGAGGCGATAGACTGCACGCCTTTTTCCAACCACCATTGTGCACTGCTGGAGAGAGTGTCGGAAAGCAGCTATGTCAGAAAGACCCCTTTGCTCTCAGCCGTGCCCTCCATTGCTCTAGACGTGGAATGCACAATGCACTGGCTCCCGCCCTCAAGGGGCGACAAGCCACAGACCACCTTGCTTCCATCTCTTTAGGAAGCTGAGAAGGAATTCGCTTGCAACAGTGATCTTACAGAGTCCAGGGAACATCTCATACAAAGGCAGCTGAAACGCCGTTTCTTTTCCGCCCTTAACTTGCCGATTTGGAACTTCTGTTTCTGCCACATTTCCACCTTGCCATCCGGGCTCCGACGAAATGCCTACATCTTCCCCTTCAGCAACGGGGACGAGGCCCATATGACTGTGCTTCCACATGCTTAAGAGGAGAGAGACAGGCTTTTTACAATCACGATTGTGCACTGGTGGAGAGAGTGTCAGAAAGCACCTATGTCAGAAAGGTCCCTTTGATCTCAGCCATGCCCTGAATTGCTGTAGAGGAGGAAGGCACAATGCACTGCCTCTGGCTCCACCCCTCAATGGCAGACGAACCACACACCTTCTTGCGTCCAGCTCTTTAGGACGCTGAGAAAGAGCTCGCATTCCATAGTGCTCTTAGAGCGTCCAGGGAACATCTCATACAAAGGCAGCTGAACGCCGTTTCTTCCAGCACTTCACTCGCCGATCTGGAACATCTGCATGTGCCACATTTCCACCTTGTCAAGCCGGCTCAGACGAAATGCCTACAACTTCCCCTTAAGCAATGAGGACGAGGCCCGAATGATTGTGGTTCCACCTGCTTAGTAGGAGAGAGACAATAGGCTGTTAACCAACCGCCCTTGAGCAATGGTTGGGGGAGTGTCAGAAAGCACCAATGTCAGAAAGGGCCCTTTGCTCTCAGCCGTGCCCTCCATTGCTCTAGAGGTGGAGGGCACAAAGCACTGCCTCCATCCTTCAATTGGAGACAAGCCATAAACTGTCTTGCCTCCAGCTCTTTAGGAAGCTGACAAACAACTCGCTTTCCACAGTCCTGTTACAGCAGACCGGGGAAATTCTCATACAAAGGCAGCTCAAATGGCATTTCTTCCCAGCCCTTCACTCGCAGCTTTAGGACTTCTGCTTCTGCCGCAATTCCACCTTGCCAACCCGGCTCAGACGAAATGACTACATCTTCCCCTGAAGCAACTGGGCTGACTCCCAAATGATTGAGCGTCCACGTGCTTAGGAGGCGATAGACTGCACGCCTTTTTCCAACCACCATTGTGCACTGCTGGAGAGAGTGTCGGAAAGCAGCTATGTCAGAAAGACCCCTTTGCTCTCAGCCGTGCCCTTCATTGCTCTAGACGTGGAATGCACAAGGCACTGGCTCCCCTCCTCAAGGGGCGACAAGCCACAGACCATCTTCCTTCCATCTCTTTAGGAAGCTGAGGAAGAACTCGCTTTCAACAGTGCTCTTTCTGTGTCCTGGCAACATCTCATACAAAGGCAGCTGATATGCCATTTCTTTTCAGCGCTTAACTCGCAGATTTGGATCTTCTGCTCCTGCCACATTTCCACCTTGACAACCCGGCTCAGACGAAATGTCTACATCTTCCCCTTCAGCAACGGGGACGAGGCCCAGATGACTGTGCTTCCGCATGCTTAGCAGGAGCAGACAATAGGCTTTTTACAAACCGCCATTGTGCACTGGGTCAGAGAGTGTCAGAATGCACCTATGTCAGAAAGGGCCCTTTGCTCTCAGCCGTGCCCTCCATTGCTCTAGAGGTGGAAGGCACAAAGCACTGCCTCCATCCTTCAATTGGAGACAAGCCAGCAACTGTCCTGCTTCCAGCTCTTTAGGAAGCTGGGAAAGGACTCGCATTCCACAGTGCTCTTACAGCGTCCTGGGAACGTCTCATACAAAGGCAGCTGAACACCATGTCTTTTCAGCCCTTAACTCACCAATCTGCAACATTTGCTTCTGCCGCATTTCCACCTTGCCAACCCGGCTCAGACGAAATGGCTACATCTTCCCCTGAAGCGACTGTGCTGATTCCCAAATGATTGAGCATCCACATGCTTAGGAGGGGATAAACTGCATGCCTGTTTCCAACCACCATTTTACACTGCTTAGAGAGCGTCGGAAAGCAGCTATGTCAGAAAGGCCCCTTTGCTCTCAGCCATGCCCTCCATTGCTCTCGAGGTGGAGGGCACAAGGCTCCGGATCCACCCCTCAATGGGATACACACCACATCTTTTCCTGCTTCCAGCTCTTTAGGAACTGGAGAAAAAACTCCCTTTCCACACTGCTCTTACAGCGTCCTGGGAAAATCTCATACAAAGGAGGCTGAACGCCGTTTCTTTTCGGCACTTCACTCGCCAGTCTGGGACATCTGCATCCTGCACGTTTCCACCTGGCCAACCCGGCTCAGACGAAATGCCTACAACTTACCCTTGAGCAATGGGGATGAGGCCCATAGGATTGTGGTTCCACATGCTGAGGAGGAGAGAGACAATAGGCTTTTAACTAACCACGAAGTGCAACGGTTTGGAGAGTGTCAGAAAGCACCAATGGCAGAAAGACCCCTTTACTCTCAGCCGCGCCCTCCATTGCTGTAGAGGTGGAAGGCACAAAGCACTGCCTCCATCCTTCAATTGGAGACAAGCCATAAACTGTCTTGCCTCCAGCTCTTTAGGAAGCTGGGAAAGAACTCGCTTTCCACAGTGCTGTTACAGCATACGAGGAAACTCTCATACAGAGGCAGCTCAAACGCCATTTCTTCCCAGTGCTTAAGTGGCCGCTTTAGGACTTCCGCTTCTGCCACAGTTCCACCTTGCCAACCCGGCTCAGACGAAATGCCTACATCTTCCCCTTAAGCAACGGGGGCGAAGCCCACATGATTGTGCTGCCACATGCTTAGCAGGAGCAGACAATAGGCTTTTTACAAACCGCCATTGTGCACTGGGTCAGAGAGTGTCTGAATGCACCTATGTCAGAAAGGGCCCTTTGCTCTCAGCCGTGCCCTCCATTGCTCTAGAGGTGGAAGGCACAAAGCACTGCCTCCATCCTTCAGTGGGAGACAAGCCATAAACTGTCTTGCCTCCAGCTCTTTAGGAAGCTGACAAATAACTCGCTTTCCACAGTCCTGTTACAGCACACCGGGGAACTTCTCATACAAAGGCAGCTCCAATGGCATTTCTTCCCAGCCCTTAACTCGCAGCTTTAGGACTCCTGCTTCTGCAGGCAATTCCACCTTGCCAACCCGGCTCAGACGAACTGCCTACATCCTCCCCTGAAGCAACTGCGCTGAGTCCCAAATGATTGAGCATCCACATGCTTAGGAGGCGATAAACTGCATGCCTTTTTCCAACCACCATTGTGCACTGCTGGAGAGAGTGTTGGAAAGCATCTATGTCAGAAAGACCCCTTTGCTCTCAGCCATGCCCTTCATTGCTCTAGACTTGGAATGCACAATGCACTGGCTCCCCCCCTCAATGGGCGATAAGCCACAGACCATCGTCCTTCCATCTCTTTAGGAAGCTGAGCCTGAACTCGCTTTCAACAGTGCTCTCTCTGTGTCCTGGCAACATCTCATACAAAGGCAGCTGATATGCCATTTCTTTTCAGCGCTTAACTCGCAGATTTGGAACTTCTGCTCCTGCCCCATTTCCAGCTTGCCAACCCATCTCAGACGGAATGTCTACATCTTCCCCTTCAGCAACGGGGACGAGGCCCAGATGACTGTGCTTCCGCATGCTTAGCAGGAGCAGACAATAGGTTTTTACAAACCGCCATAGTGCACTGGGTCAGAGAGTGTCAGAATGCACCTATGTCAGAAAGGGCCCTTTGCTCTCAGCCGTGCCCTCCATTGCTCTAGAGGTGGAAGGCACAAAGCACTGCCTCCATCCTTCAATTGGAGACAAGCCAGCAACTGTCCTGCTTCCAGCTCTTTAGGAAGCTGGGAAAGCACTAGCATTCCACAGTGCTCTTACAGCCTCCTGGGAACGTCTCCTACAAAGGCAGCTGAACACCGTGTCTTTTCTGCCCTTAACTCACCAATCTGCAACATCTGCTTCTGCCGCATTTCCACCTTGCCAACCCGGCTCAGACGAAATGCCTACATCTTCCCCTGAAGCGACTGTGCTGATTCCCAAATGATTGAGCATCCACATGCTTAGGAGGCGATAAACTGCATGCCTTTTTCCAACCACCATTTGACACTGCTTAGAGAGCGTCGGAAAGCAGCTATGTCAGAAAGGCCCCTTTGCTCTCAGCCATGCCCTCCATTGCTCTCGAGGTGGAAGGCACAAGGCACTGGTTCTGGATCCACCCCTCAATGGGAGACAAACCACATCTTGGACTGCTTCCAGCTCTTTAGGAAGTGGAGAAAAAACTCCATTTCCACAGTGCTCTTACAGCGTCCTGGGAACATCTCATACAAAGGAGGCTGAACGCCGTTTCTCTTCAGCACTTCACTCGCCAGTCTGGGACATCTGCATCCTGCACATTTCCACCTTGCCAACCCGGCTCAGAAGAAATGCCTACATCTTCCCCTTGAGCAATGGGAATGAGGCCCATAGGATTGTGGTTCCACATGCTGAGGAGGAGAGAGACAATAGGCTTTTAACTAACCACGAAGTGCAACGGTTTGGAGAGTGTCAGAAAGCACCAATGGCAGAAAGACCCCTTTACTCTCAGCCGCGCCCTCCATTGCTGTAGAGGTGGAAGGCACAAAGCACTGCCTCCATCCTTCAATGGGAGACCAGCCATAAACTGTCTTGCCTCCAGCTCTTTAGGAAGCTGGGAAGGAACTCGCTTTCCACAGTGCTGTTACAGCATACGAGGAAACTCTCATACAGAGGCAGCTCCAACGCCATTTCTTCCCTGTGCTTAACTGGCCGCTTTCGGACTTCCGCTTCTGCCACAGTTCCACCTTGCCAACACGGCTCAGACGAAATGCCTACATCTTCCCCTTATGCAACGGGCGCGAAGCCCACTGGTTTGTGCTGCCACATTCTTAGCAGGAGTAGACAATAGGCTTTTTACAAACCGCCATTGTGCACAGGGTCAGAGAGTTTCAGAATGCACCTATGTCAGAAAGGGCCCTTTGCTCTCAGCCGTGCCCTCCATTGCTCTAGAGGTGGAAGGCACAAAGCACTGCCTCCATCCTTCAATTGGAGACAAGCCATAAACTGTCTTGCCTCCAGCTCTTTAGGAATCTGACAAACAACTCGCTTTCCACAGTCCTGTTACAGCAGACCGGGGAACTTCTCATACAAAGGCAGCTCCAATGGCATTTCTTCCCAGCCCTTAACTCGCAGCTTTAGGACTCCTGCTTCTGCCGCAATTCCACCTTGCCAACCCGGCTCAGACGAAATGCCTAGATCGTCCCCTGAAGAAACTGGGCTGAGTCCCAAATGATTGAGCGTCCACGTGCTTAGGAGGCGATAGACTGCATGCCTCTTTCCAACCACCATTGAGCACTGCTGGAGAGAGTGTCGGAAAGCAGCTATGTCAGGAAGACCACTTTGCTCTCAGCCGTGAACTTCATTGCTCTAGACGTGGAATGCAAAAGGCACTGGCTCCCCCCCTCAAGGGGCGACAAGCCACAGACCATCTTCCTTCCATCTCTTTAGGAAGCTGAGGAAGAACTCGCTTTCAACAGTGCTCTTTCTGTGTCCTGGCAACATCTCATACAAAGGCAGCTGATATGCCATTTCTTTTCAGCGCTTAACTCGCAGATTTGGAACTTCTGCTCTTGCCCCATTTCCAGATTGCCAACCCGGCTCAGAAGAAATGTCTACATCTTCCCCTTCAGCAACGGGGACGAGGCCCAGATAACTGTGCTTCCGCATGCTTAGCAGGAGCAGACAATAGGCTTTTTACAAACCGCCATTGTGCACTGGGTCAGAGAGTGTCAGAATGCACCTATGTCAGAAAGGGCCCTTTGCTTTCAGCCGTGCCCTCCATTGCTCTAGAGGTGGAAGGCACAAAGCACTGCCTCCTTCCTTCAATTGGAGACAAGCCAGCAACTGTCCTGCTTACAGCTCTTTAGGAAGCTGGGACGCACTCGCATTCCACAGTGCTCTTACAGGGTCCTGGGAACGTCTCAAACAAAGGAAGCTGAACACCGTGTCTTTTAACCCCTAACTCACCAATCTGCAACATCTGCTTCTGCTGCATTTCCACCTTGCCAACCCGGCTCAGACGAAATGCCTGCATCTTCCCCTGAAGCGACTGTGCTGATTCCCAAATGATTGAGCATCCACATGCTTAGGAGGCGATAAACTGCATGCCTTTTTCCAACCACCATTTTACACTGCTTAGAGAGCGTCGGAAAGCAGCTATGTCAGAAAGGCCCCTTTGCTCTCAACCAGGCCCTAAATTGCTCTCGACGTGGAAGGCACAAGGCACTGGTTCTGGATCCACCCCTCAATGGGAGACAAACCACATCTTGGCCTGCTTCCAGCTCTTTAGGATGTGGAGAAAAAACTCCCTTTCCACAGTGCTCTTACAGCGTCCTGGGAACATCTCATACAAAGGAGGCTGAATGCCGTTTCTTTTCAGCACTTCACTCGCCAGTCTGGGACATCTGCATCCTGCACATTTCCACCTTGCCAACCCGGCTCAGACGAAATGCCTACATCTTCCCCTTGAGCAATGGGGATGAGGCCCATAGGATTGTGGTTCCACATGCTGAGGAGGAGAGAGACAATAGGCTTTTAACTAACCACGAAATGCAACGGTTGGGAGAGTGTCAGAAAGCACCAATGGCAGAAAGACCCCTTTACTCTCAGCCGCGCCCTCCATTGCTGTAGAGGTGGAAGGCACAAAGCACTGCCTCCATCCTTCAATGGGAGACCAGCCATAAACTGTCTTGCCTCCAGCTCTTTAGGAAGCTGGGAAAGAACTCGCTTTCCACAGTGCTGTTACAGCATACGAGGAAACTCTCATACAGAGGCAGCTCAAACGCCATTTCTTCCCAGTGCTTAACTGGCCGCTTTAGGACTTCCGCTTCTGCCACAGTTCCACCTTGCCAACCCGGCTCAGACGAAATGCCTACATCTTGCCCTTAAGCAACGGGGGCGAAGCCCACATGATTGTGCTGCCACATGCTTAGCAGGAGCAGACAATAGGCTTTTTACAAACCGCCATTGTGCACTGGGTCAGAGAGTGTCAGAATGCACCTATGTCAGAAAGGGCCCTTTGCTCTCAGCCGTGCCCTCCATTGCTCTAGAGGTGGAAGGCACAAAGCACTGCCTCCATCCTTCAATTGGAGACAAGCCATAAACTGTCTTGCCTCCAGCTCTTTAGGAAGCTGACAGACAACTCGCTTTCCACAGTCCTGTTACAGCAGACCGGGGAAATTCTCATACAAAGGCAGCTCAAATGGCATTTCTTCCCAGCCCTTAACTCGCAGCTTAGGACTCCAGTTTCTGCCGCAATTCCACCTTGCCAACCCGGCTCAGACGAAATGCCTACATCTTCCCCTGAAGCAAATGGTCTGAGTCCCAAATGATTGAGCGTCCACGTGCTTAGGAGGAGATAGACTGCACGCCTTTTTCCAACCACCATTGCGCACTGCTGGAGAGAGTGTCGCAAAGCAGCTATGTCAGAAAGACCCCTTTGCTCTCAGCCGTGCCCTTCATTGCTCTAGACGTGGAATGCACAATGCACTGGCTCCACCCCTCAAGGGGCGACAAGCCACAGACCATCTTCCTTCCATCTCTTTAGGAAGCTGAGCAAGAACTCGCTTTCAACAGTGCTCTTTCTGTCTCCTGGCAACATCTCATACAAAGGCAGCTGATATGCAATTTCTTTTCAGCGCTTAACTCGCAGATTTGGAACTTCTGCTCCTGCCACATTTCCACCTTGCCAAGCCCGCTCAGATGAAATGTCTACCTCTTCCCCTTCAGCAACGGGGACGAGGCCCAGATGACTGTGCTTCCGCATGCTTTGCAGGAGCAGACAATAGGCTTTTTACAAACCGCCATTGTGCAGTGGGTCATAGAGTGTCAGAATGCTCCTATGTCAGAAAGGGCCCTTTGCTCTCAGCCGTGCCCTCCATTGCTCTAGAGGTGGAAGGCACAAAGCACTGCCTCCATCCTTCAATTGGAGACAAGCCAGCACCTGTTCTGCTTCCAGCTCTTTAGGAAGCTGGGAAAGCACTCGCATTCCACAGTTCTCTTACAGCGTCCTGGGAACGTCTCATACAAAGGAAGCTGAACACCGTGTCTTTTCAGCCCTTAACTCACCAATCTGCAACATCTGCTTCTGCCGCATTTCCACCTTGCCAACCCGGCTCAGACGAAATGCCTACATCTTCCCCTGAAGCGACTGTGCTGATTCCCAAATGATTGAGCATCCACATGCTTAGGAGGTGATAAACTCCCTGCCTTTTTCCAACCACCATTTTACACTGCTTAGAGAGCGTCGGAAAGCAGCTATGTCAGAAAGGCCCCTTTGCTCTCAGCCATGCCCTCCATTGCTCTCGAGGTGGAAGGCACAAGGCACTGGTTCTGGATCCACCCCTCAATGGGAGACAAACCACATCTTGGCCTGCTTCCAGCTCTTTAGGAAGTGGAGAAAAAACTCCCTTTCCACAGTGCTCTTACAGCGTCCTGGGAACATCTCATACAAAGGAGGCTGAACGCCGTTTCTTTTCAGCAGTTTACTCGCCAGTCTGGGACATCTGCATCCTGCACGTTTCCACCTTGCCAACCCGGCTCAGGCGAAATGCCTTCATCTTCCCCTTGAGCAATGGGGATGAGGCCCTTAGGATTGTGGTTCCACATGCTGAGGAGGAGAGAGACAATAGGCTTTTAACTAACCACGAAGTGCAACGGTTTGGAGAGTGTCAGAAAGCACCAATGGCAGAAAGACCCCTTTACTCTCAGCCGCGCCCTCCATTGCTTTAGAGGTGAAAGGCACAAAGCACTGTCTCCATCCATCAATGGGAGACAAGCCATAAACTGTCTTGCCTCCAGCTCTTTAGGAAGCTGGGAAAGAACTCGCCTTCCACAGTGCTGTTACAGCATACGAGGAAACTCTCATACAGAGGAAGCTGCAACGCCATTTCTTCCCGGTGCTTAACTCGCCGCTTTAGGACTTCCGCTTCTGCCACAGTTCCACCTTGCCAACCCGGCTCAGACGAAATGCCTACATCTTGCCCTTAAGCAACGGTGGCGAAGCCCACATGATTGTGCTGCCACATGCTTAGCAGGAGCAGACAATAGGCTTTTTACAAACCGCCATTGTGCACTGGGTCAGAGAGTGTTCAGAATGCACCTATGTCAGAAAGGGCCCTTTGCTCTCCGCTGTGCCCTCCATTGCTCTAGAGTTGGAAGGCACAAAGCACTGCCTCCATCCTTCAATGGGAGACAAGCCATAAACTGTCTTGCCTCCAGCTCTTTAGGAAGCTGGGAAAGAACTCGCCTTCCACAGTGCTGTTACAGCATACGAGGAAACTCTCATACAGAGGCAGCTCAAACGCCATTTCTTCCCAGTGCTTAAGTGGCCGCTTTAGGACTTCCGCTTCTGCCACATTTCCACCTTGCCAACCCGGCTCAGACGAAATGCCTACATCTTCCCCTTAAGCAACGGGGGCGAAGCCCACATGATTGTGCTTCCACATGCTTAGCAGGAGCAGACAATAGGCTTTTTACAAACCGCCATTTTGCACTGGGTCAGAGAGTGTCTGAATGGACCTATGTCAGAAAGGGCCCTTTGCTCTCAGCCGTGCCCTCCATTGCTCTAGAGGTGGAAGGCACAAAGCACTGCCTCCATCCTTCAATTGGAGACAAGCCATAAACTGTCTTGCCTCCAGCTCTTTAGGAAGCTGACAAACAACTCGCTTTCCACAGTCCTGTTACAGCAGACCGGGGAAATTCTCATACAAAGGCAGCTCAAATGGCATTTCTTCCCAGCCCTTAACTCGCAGCTTTAGGACTCCTGCTTCTGTCGCAATTCCACCTTGCCAACCCGGCTCAGACGAAATGCCTACATCTTCCCCTGAAGCAACTGGGCTGAGTCCCAAATGATTGAGCGTCCACGTGCTTAGGAGGCGATAGACTGCACTCCTTTTTCCAGCCACCATTGTTCACTGCTGGAGAGAGTGTCGGAAAGCAGCTATGTCAGGAAGACCCCTTTGCTCTCAGCCGTGCCCTTCATTGCTCTAGACGTGGAATGCACAATGCACTGGCTCCCCCCCTCAAGGGGCGACAAGCCACAGACCATCTTCCTTCCATCTCTTTAGGAAGCTGAGCAAGAACTCGCTTTCAACAGTGCTCTTTCGGTGTCCTGGCAACATCGCATACAAAGGCAGCTGATATGCCATTTCTTTTCAGCGCTTAACTCTCAGATTTGGAACTTCTGCTCCTGCCACATTTCCACCTTGCCAACCCGGCTCAGACGAAATGTATACATCTTCCCCTTCAGCAACGGGGATGAGGCTCAGATGACTGTGCTTCCGCATGCTTAGCAGGAGCAGACAATAGGCTTTGTACAAACCGCCATTGTGCACTGGCTCAGAGAGTGTCAGAATGCACCTATGTCAGAAAGGGCCCTTTGCTCTCAGCCGTGCCCTCCATTGCTCTAGAGGTGGAAGGCACAAAGCACTGCCTCCATCCTTCAATTGGAGACAAGCCAGCAACTGGCCTGCTTCCAGCTCTTTAGGAAGCTGGGAAAGCACTCCCATTCCACAGTGCTCTTAGATCGTCCTGGGAACGTCTCATACAAAGGCAGCTGAACACCGTGTCTTTTCAGCCCTTAACTCACCAATCTGCAACATCTGCTTCTGCCGCATTTCCACCTTGCCAACCCGGCTCAGACGAAATGCCTACATCTTCCCCTCAAGCGACTGTGCTGATTCCCAAATGATTGAGCATCCACATGCTTAGGAGGCGATAAACTGCATGCCTTTTTCCAACCACCATTTTACACTGCTTAGAGAGCGTCGGAAAGCAGCTATGTCAGAAAGGCCCCTTTGATCTCAACCAGGCCCTAAATTGCTCTCGAGGTGGAAGGCACAAGGCACTGGTTCTGGATCCACCCCTCAATGGGAGACAAACCACATCTTGTCCTGCTTCCAGCTCTTTAGGAATTGGAGAAAAATCTCCCTTTCCACAGTGCTCTTACAGCGTCCTGGGAACATGTCATACAAAGGAGGCTGAACGCCGTTTCTTTTCATCACTTCACTCGCCAGCCTGGGACATCTGCATCCTGCACGTTTCCACCTTGCCAACCCGGCTCAGACGAAATGCCTACATCTTCCCCTTGAGCAATGGGGATGAGGCCCATAGGATTGTGGTTCCACATGCTGAGGAGGAGAGAGGCAATAGGCTTTTAACTAACCACGAAGTGCAACGGTTGGGAGAGTGTCAGAAAGCACCAATGGCAGAAACACCCCTTTACTCTCAGCCGCGCCCTCCATTGCTGTAGAGGTGGAAGGCACAAAGCACGGCCTCCATCCTTCAATGGGAGACAAGCCATAAACTGTCTTGCCTCCAGCTCTTTAGGAAGCTGGGAAAGAACTCGCCTTCCACAGTGCTGTTACAGCATACGAGGAAACTCTCATACAGAGGCAGCTCAAACGCCATTTCTTCCCAGTGCTTAAGTGGCCGCTTTAGGACTTCCGCTTCTGCCACAGTTCCACCTTGCCAACCCGGCTCAGACGAAATGCCTACATCTTCCCCTTAAGCAACGGGGGCGAAGCCCACATGATTGTGCTTCCACATGCTTAGCAGGAGCAGACAATAGGCTTTTTACAAACCGCCATTTTGCACTGGGTCAGAGAGTGTCTGAATGGACCTATGTCAGAAAGGGCCCTTTGCTCTCAGCCGTGCCCTCCATTGCTCTAGAGGTGGAAGGCACAAAGCACTGCCTCCATCCTTCAATTGGAGACAAGCCATAAACTGTCTTGCCTCCAGCTCTTTAGGAAGCTGACAAACAACTCGCTTTCCACAGTCCTGTTACAGCAGACCGGGGAAATTCTCATACAAAGGCAGCTCAAATGGCATTTCTTCCCAGCCCTTAACTCGCAGCTTTAGGACTCCTGCTTCTGTCGCAATTCCACCTTGCCAACCCGGCTCAGACGAAATGCCTACATCTTCCCCTGAAGCAACTGGGCTGAGTCCCAAATGATTGAGCGTCCACGTGCTTAGGAGGCGATAGACTGCACTCCTTTTTCCAGCCACCATTGTTCACTGCTGGAGAGAGTGTCGGAAAGCAGCTATGTCAGGAAGACCCCTTTGCTCTCAGCCGTGCCCTTCATTGCTCTAGACGTGGAATGCACAATGCACTGGCTCCCCCCCTCAAGGGGCGACAAGCCACAGACCATCTTCCTTCCATCTCTTTAGGAAGCTGAGCAAGAACTCGCTTTCAACAGTGCTCTTTCGGTGTCCTGGCAACATCGCATACAAAGGCAGCTGATATGCCATTTCTTTTCAGCGCTTAACTCTCAGATTTGGAACTTCTGCTCCTGCCACATTTCCACCTTGCCAACCCGGCTCAGACGAAATGTATACATCTTCCCCTTCAGCAACGGGGATGAGGCTCAGATGACTGTGCTTCCGCATGCTTAGCAGGAGCAGACAATAGGCTTTGTACAAACCGCCATTGTGCACTGGCTCAGAGAGTGTCAGAATGCACCTATGTCAGAAAGGGCCCTTTGCTCTCAGCCGTGCCCTCCATTGCTCTAGAGGTGGAAGGCACAAAGCACTGCCTCCATCCTTCAATTGGAGACAAGCCAGCAACTGGCCTGCTTCCAGCTCTTTAGGAAGCTGGGAAAGCACTCCCATTCCACAGTGCTCTTAGATCGTCCTGGGAACGTCTCATACAAAGGCAGCTGAACACCGTGTCTTTTCAGCCCTTAACTCACCAATCTGCAACATCTGCTTCTGCCGCATTTCCACCTTGCCAACCCGGCTCAGACGAAATGCCTACATCTTCCCCTCAAGCGACTGTGCTGATTCCCAAATGATTGAGCATCCACATGCTTAGGAGGCGATAAACTGCATGCCTTTTTCCAACCACCATTTTACACTGCTTAGAGAGCGTCGGAAAGCAGCTATGTCAGAAAGGCCCCTTTGATCTCAACCAGGCCCTAAATTGCTCTCGAGGTGGAAGGCACAAGGCACTGGTTCTGGATCCACCCCTCAATGGGAGACAAACCACATCTTGGCCTGCTTCCAGCTCTTTAGGAATTGGAGAAAAATCTCCCTTTCCACAGTGCTCTTACAGCGTCCTGGGAACATGTCATACAAAGGAGGCTGAACGCCGTTTCTTTTCATCACTTCACTCGCCAGCCTGGGACATCTGCATCCTGCACGTTTCCACCTTGCCAACCCGGCTCAGACGAAATGCCTACATCTTCCCCTTGAGCAATGGGGATGAGGCCCATAGGATTGTGGTTCCACATGCTGAGGAGGAGAGAGGCAATAGGCTTTTAACTAACCACGAAGTGCAACGGTTGGGAGAGTGTCAGAAAGCACCAATGGCAGAAACACCCCTTTACTCTCAGCCGCGCCCTCCATTGCTGTAGAGGTGGAAGGCACAAAGCACGGCCTCCATCCTTCAATGGGAGACAAGCCATAAACTGTCTTGCCTCCAGCTCTTTAGGAAGCTGGGAAAGAACTCGCCTTCCACAGTGCTGTTACAGCATACGAGGAAACTCTCATACAGAGGCAGCTCAAACGCCATTTCTTCCCAGTGCTTAAGTGGCCGCTTTAGGACTTCCGCTTCTGCCACATTTCCACCTTGCCAACCCGGCTCAGACGAAATGCCTACATCTTCCCCTTAAGCAACGGGGGCGAAGCCCACATGATTGTGCTTCCACATGCTTAGCAGGAGCAGACAATAGGCTTTTTACAAACCGCCATTTTGCACTGGGTCAGAGAGTGTCTGAATGGACCTATGTCAGAAAGGGCCCTTTGCTCTCAGCCGTGCCCTCCATTGCTCTAGAGGTGGAAGGCACAAAGCACTGCCTCCATCCTTCAATTGGAGACAAGCCATAAACTGTCTTGCCTCCAGCTCTTTAGGAAGCTGACAAACAACTCGCTTTCCACAGTCCTGTTACAGCAGACCGGGGAAATTCTCATACAAAGGCAGCTCAAATGGCATTTCTTCCCAGCCCTTAACTCGCAGCTTTAGGACTCCTGCTTCTGTCGCAATTCCACCTTGCCAACCCGGCTCAGACGAAATGCCTACATCTTCCCCTGAAGCAACTGGGCTGAGTCCCAAATGATTGAGCGTCCACGTGCTTAGGAGGCGATAGACTGCACTCCTTTTTCCAGCCACCATTGTTCACTGCTGGAGAGAGTGTCGGAAAGCAGCTATGTCAGGAAGACCCCTTTGCTCTCAGCCGTGCCCTTCATTGCTCTAGACGTGGAATGCACAATGCACTGGCTCCCCCCCTCAAGGGGCGACAAGCCACAGACCATCTTCCTTCCATCTCTTTAGGAAGCTGAGCAAGAACTCGCTTTCAACAGTGCTCTTTCGGTGTCCTGGCAACATCGCATACAAAGGCAGCTGATATGCCATTTCTTTTCAGCGCTTAACTCGCAGATTTGGAACTTCTGCTCCTGCCACATTTCCACCTGTCCAACCCGGCTCAGACGAAATGTATACATCTTCCCCTTCAGCAACGGGGATGAGGCTCAGATGACTGTGCTTCCGCATGCTTAGCAGGAGCAGACAATAGGCTTTGTACAAACCGCCATTGTGCACTGGCTCAGAGAGTGTCAGAATGCACCTATGTCAGAAAGGGCCCTTTGCTCTCAGCCGTGCCCTCCATTGCTCTAGAGGTGGAAGGCACAAAGCACTGCCTCCATCCTTCAATTGGAGACAAGCCAGCAACTGGCCTGCTTCCAGCTCTTTAGGAAGCTGGGAAAGCACTCCCATTCCACAGTGCTCTTAGATCGTCCTGGGAACGTCTCATACAAAGGCAGCTGAACACCGTGTCTTTTCAGCCCTTAACTCACCAATCTGCAACATCTGCTTCTGCCGCATTTCCACCTTGCCAACCCGGCTCAGACGAAATGCCTACATCTTCCCCTCAAGCGACTGTGCTGATTCCCAAATGATTGAGCATCCACATGCTTAGGAGGCGATAAACTGCATGCCTTTTTCCAACCACCATTTTACACTGCTTAGAGAGCGTCGGAAAGCAGCTATGTCAGAAAGGCCCCTTTGATCTCAACCAGGCCCTAAATTGCTCTCGAGGTGGAAGGCACAAGGCACTGGTTCTGGATCCACCCCTCAATGGGAGACAAACCACATCTTGGCCTGCTTCCAGCTCTTTAGGAATTGGAGAAAAATCTCCCTTTCCACAGTGCTCTTACAGCGTCCTGGGAACATGTCATACAAAGGAGGCTGAACGCCGTTTCTTTTCATCACTTCACTCGCCAGCCTGGGACATCTGCATCCTGCACGTTTCCACCTTGCCAACCCGGCTCAGACGAAATGCCTACATCTTCCCCTTGAGCAATGGGGATGAGGCCCATAGGATTGTGGTTCCACATGCTGAGGAGGAGAGAGGCAATAGGCTTTTAACTAACCACGAAGTGCAACGGTTGGGAGAGTGTCAGAAAGCACCAATGGCAGAAACACCCCTTTACTCTCAGCCGCGCCCTCCATTGCTGTAGAGGTGGAAGGCACAAAGCACGGCCTCCATCCTTCAATGGGAGACAAGCCATAAACTGTCTTGCCTCCAGCTCTTTAGGAAGCTGGGAAAGAACTCGCCTTCCACAGTGCTGTTACAGCATACGAGGAAACTCTCATACAGAGGCAGCTCAAACGCCATTTCTTCCCAGTGCTTAAGTGGCCGCTTTAGGACTTCCGCTTCTGCCACAGTTCCACCTTGCCAACCCGGCTCAGACGAAATGCCTACATCTTCCCCTTAAGCAACGGGGGCGAAGCCCACATGATTGTGCTTCCACATGCTTAGCAGGAGCAGACAATAGGCTTTTTACAAACCGCCATTTTGCACTGGGTCAGAGAGTGTCTGAATGGACCTATGTCAGAAAGGGCCCTTTGCTCTCAGCCGTGCCCTCCATTGCTCTAGAGGTGGAAGGCACAAAGCACTGCCTCCATCCTTCAATTGGAGACAAGCCATAAACTGTCTTGCCTCCAGCTCTTTAGGAAGCTGACAAACAACTCGCTTTCCACAGTCCTGTTACAGCAGACCGGGGAAATTCTCATACAAAGGCAGCTCAAATGGCATTTCTTCCCAGCCCTTAACTCGCAGCTTTAGGACTCCTGCTTCTGTCGCAATTCCACCTTGCCAACCCGGCTCAGACGAAATGCCTACATCTTCCCCTGAAGCAACTGGGCTGAGTCCCAAATGATTGAGCGTCCACGTGCTTAGGAGGCGATAGACTGCACTCCTTTTTCCAGCCACCATTGTTCACTGCTGGAGAGAGTGTCGGAAAGCAGCTATGTCAGGAAGACCCCTTTGCTCTCAGCCGTGCCCTTCATTGCTCTAGACGTGGAATGCACAATGCACTGGCTCCCCCCCTCAAGGGGCGACAAGCCACAGACCATCTTCCTTCCATCTCTTTAGGAAGCTGAGCAAGAACTCGCTTTCAACAGTGCTCTTTCGGTGTCCTGGCAACATCGCATACAAAGGCAGCTGATATGCCATTTCTTTTCAGCGCTTAACTCTCAGATTTGGAACTTCTGCTCCTGCCACATTTCCACCTGTCCAACCCGGCTCAGACGAAATGTATACATCTTCCCCTTCAGCAACGGGGATGAGGCTCAGATGACTGTGCTTCCGCATGCTTAGCAGGAGCAGACAATAGGCTTTGTACAAACCGCCATTGTGCACTGGCTCAGAGAGTGTCAGAATGCACCTATGTCAGAAAGGGCCCTTTGCTCTCAGCCGTGCCCTCCATTGCTCTAGAGGTGGAAGGCACAAAGCACTGCCTCCATCCTTCAATTGGAGACAAGCCAGCAACTGGCCTGCTTCCAGCTCTTTAGGAAGCTGGGAAAGCACTCGCATTCCACAGTGCTCTTAGATCGTCCTGGGAAAGTCTCATACAAAGGCAGCTGAACACCGTGTCTTTTCAGCCCTTAACTCACCAATCTGCAACATCTGCTTCTGCCGCATTTCCACCTTGCCAACCCGGCTCAGACGAAATGCCTACATCTTCCCCTCAAGCGACTGTGCTGATTCCCAAATGATTGAGCATCCACATGCTTAGGAGGCGATAAACTGCATGCCTTTTTCCAACCACCATTTTACACTGCTTAGAGAGCGTCGGAAAGCAGCTATGTCAGAAAGGCCCCTTTGATCTCAACCAGGCCCTAAATTGCTCTCGAGGTGGAAGGCACAAGGCACTGGTTCTGGATCCACCCCTCAATGGGAGACAAACCACATCTTGGCCTGCTTCCAGCTCTTTAGGAATTGGAGAAAAATCTCCCTTTCCACAGTGCTCTTACAGCGTCCTGGGAACATGTCATACAAAGGAGGCTGAACGCCGTTTCTTTTCATCACTTCACTCGCCAGCCTGGGACATCTGCATCCTGCACGTTTCCACCTTGCCAACCCGGCTCAGACGAAATGCCTACATCTTCCCCTTGAGCAATGGGGATGAGGCCCATAGGATTGTGGTTCCACATGCTGAGCAGGAGAGAGGCAATAGGCTTTTAACTAACCACGAAGTGCAACGGTTGGGAGAGTGTCAGAAGGCACAAATGGCAGAAACACCCCTTTCCTCTCAGCCGCGCCCTCCATTGCTGTAGAGGTGGAAGGCACAAAGCACTGCCTCCATCCTTCAATGGGAGACAAGCCATAAACTGTCTTGCATCCAGCTCTTTAGGAAGCTGGGAAAGAACTCGCTATACACAGTGCTGTTACAGCATACGAGGAAACTCTCATACAGAGGCAGCTCAAACGCCATTTCTTCCCAGTGCTTAAGTGGCCGCTTTAGGACTTCCGCTTCTGCCACAGTTCCACCTTGCCAACCCGGCTCAGATGAAATGCCTACATCTTCCCCTTAAGCAACGGGGGCGAAGACCACATGATTGTGCTTCCACATGCTTAGCAGGAGCAGACAATAGGCTTTTTACAAACCGCCATTTTGCACTGGGTCAGAGAGTGTCTGAATGGACCTATGTCAGAAAGGGCCCTTTACTCTCAGCCGTGCCCTCCATTGCTCTAGAGGTGGAAGGCACAAAGCACTGCCTCCATCCTTCAATTGGAGACAAGCCATAAACAGTCTTGCCTCCAGCTGTTTAGGAAGCTGACAAACAACTCGCTTTCCACAGTCCTGTTACAGCAGACCGGGGAAATTCTCATACAAAGGCAGCTCAAATGGCATTTCTTCCCAGCCCTTAACTCGCAGCTTAGGACTCCTGCTTCTGCCGAAATTCCACCTTGCCAACCCGGCTCAGACGAAATGCCTACATCTTCCCCTGAAGCAACTGGGCTGAGTCCCAAATGATTGAGCGTCCACGGGCGTAGGAGGCGATAGACTGCACGCCTTTTTCCAACCACCATTGCGCACTGCTGCAGAGAGTGTCGGAAAGCAGCTATGTCAGGAAGACCCCTTTGCTCTCAGCCGTGCCCTTCATTGCTCTAGACGTGGAATGCACAATGCACTGGCTCCCCCCCTCAAGGGGCGACAAGCCACAGACCATCTTCCTTCCATCTCTTTAGGAAGCTGAGCAAGAACTCGCTTTCAACAGTGCTCTTTCGGTGTCCTGGCAACATCGCATACAAAGGCAGCTGATATGCCATTTCTTTTCAGCGCTTAACTCTCAGATTTGGAACTTCTGCTCCTGCCACATTTCCACCTTGCCAACCCGGCTCAGACGAAATGTATACATCTTCCCCTTCAGCAACGGGGATGAGGCTCAGATGACTGTGCTTCCGCATGCTTAGCAGGAGCAGACAATAGGCTTTGTACAAACCGCCATTGTGCACTGGCTCAGAGAGTGTCAGAATGCACCTATGTCAGAAAGGGCCCTTTGCTCTCAGCCGTGCCCTCCATTGCTCTAGAGGTGGAAGGCACAAAGCACTGCCTCCATCCTTCAATTGGAGACAAGCCAGCAACTGGCCTGCTTCCAGCTCTTTAGGAAGCTGGGAAAGCACTCCCATTCCACAGTGCTCTTAGAGCGTCATGGGAACGTCTCATACAAAGGCAGCTGAACACCGTGTCTTTTCAGCCCTTAACTCACCAATCTGCAACATCTGCTTCAGCCGCATTTCCACCTTGCCAACCCGGCTCAGACGAAATGCCTACATCTTCCCCTCAAGCGACTGTGCTGATTCCCAAATGATTGAGCATCCACATGCTTAGGAGGCGATAAACTGCATGCCTTTTTCCAACCACCATTTTACACTGCTTAGAGAGCGTCGGAAAGCAGCTATGTCAGAAAGGCACCTTTGATCTCAACCAGGCCCTAAATTGCTCTCGAGGTGGAAGGCACAAGGCACTGGTTCTGGATCCACCCCTCAATGGGAGACAAACCACATCTTGTCCTGCTTCCAGCTCTTTAGGAATTGGAGAAAAATCTCCCTTTCCACAGTGCTCTTACAGCGTCCTGGGAACATGTCATACAAAGGAGGCTGAACGCCGTTTCTTTTCATCACTTCACTCGCCAGCCTGGGACATCTGCATCCTGCACGTTTCCACCTTGCCAACCCGGCTCAGACGAAATGCCTACATCTTCCCCTTGAGCAATGGGGATGAGGCCCATAGGATTGTGGTTCCACATGCTGAGGAGGAGAGAGGCAATAGGCTTTTAACTAACCACGAAGTGCAACGGTTGGGAGAGTGTCAGAAAGCACCAATGGCAGAAACACCCCTTTACTCTCAGCCGCGCCCTCCATTGCTGTAGAGGTGGAAGGCACAAAGCACGGCCTCCATCCTTCAATGGGAGACAAGCCATAAACTGTCTTGCCTCCAGCTCTTTAGGAAGCTGGGAAAGAACTCGCCTTCCACAGTGCTGTTACAGCATACGAGGAAACTCTCATACAGAGGCAGCTCAAACGCCATTTCTTCCCAGTGCTTAAGTGGCCGCTTTAGGACTTCCGCTTCTGCCACATTTCCACCTTGCCAACCCGGCTCAGACGAAATGCCTACATCTTCCCCTTAAGCAACGGGGGCGAAGCCCACATGATTGTGCTTCCACATGCTTAGCAGGAGCAGACAATAGGCTTTTTACAAACCGCCATTTTGCACTGGGTCAGAGAGTGTCTGAATGGACCTATGTCAGAAAGGGCCCTTTGCTCTCAGCCGTGCCCTCCATTGCTCTAGAGGTGGAAGGCACAAAGCACTGCCTCCATCCTTCAATTGGAGACAAGCCATAAACTGTCTTGCCTCCAGCTCTTTAGGAAGCTGACAAACAACTCGCTTTCCACAGTCCTGTTACAGCAGACCGGGGAAATTCTCATACAAAGGCAGCTCAAATGGCATTTCTTCCCAGCCCTTAACTCGCAGCTTTAGGACTCCTGCTTCTGTCGCAATTCCACCTTGCCAACCCGGCTCAGACGAAATGCCTACATCTTCCCCTGAAGCAACTGGGCTGAGTCCCAAATGATTGAGCGTCCACGTGCTTAGGAGGCGATAGACTGCACTCCTTTTTCCAGCCACCATTGTTCACTGCTGGAGAGAGTGTCGGAAAGCAGCTATGTCAGGAAGACCCCTTTGCTCTCAGCCGTGCCCTTCATTGCTCTAGACGTGGAATGCACAATGCACTGGCTCCCCCCCTCAAGGGGCGACAAGCCACAGACCATCTTCCTTCCATCTCTTTAGGAAGCTGAGCAAGAACTCGCTTTCAACAGTGCTCTTTCGGTGTCCTGGCAACATCGCATACAAAGGCAGCTGATATGCCATTTCTTTTCAGCGCTTAACTCTCAGATTTGGAACTTCTGCTCCTGCCACATTTCCACCTTGCCAACCCGGCTCAGACGAAATGTATACATCTTCCCCTTCAGCAACGGGGATGAGGCTCAGATGACTGTGCTTCCGCATGCTTAGCAGGAGCAGACAATAGGCTTTGTACAAACCGCCATTGTGCACTGGCTCAGAGAGTGTCAGAATGCACCTATGTCAGAAAGGGCCCTTTGCTCTCAGCCGTGCCCTCCATTGCTCTAGAGGTGGAAGGCACAAAGCACTGCCTCCATCCTTCAATTGGAGACAAGCCAGCAACTGGCCTGCTTCCAGCTCTTTAGGAAGCTGGGAAAGCACTCGCATTCCACAGTGCTCTTACAGCGTCCTGGGAACGTCTCATACAAAGGCAGCTGAACACCGTGTCTTTTCAGCCCTTAACTCACCAATCTGCAACATCTGCTTCTGCCGCATTTCCACCTTGCCAACCCGGCTCAGACGAAATGCCTACATCTTCCCCTCAAGCGACTGTGCTGATTCCCAAATGATTGAGCATCCACATGCTTAGGAGGCGATAAACTGCATGCCTTTTTCCAACCACCATTTTACACTGCTTAGAGAGCGTCGGAAAGCAGCTATGTCAGAAAGGCCCCTTTGATCTCAACCAGGCCCTAAATTGCTCTCGAGGTGGAAGGCACAAGGCACTGGTTCTGGATCCACCCCTCAATGGGAGACAAACCACATCTTGTCCTGCTTCCAGCTCTTTAGGAATTGGAGAAAAATCTCCCTTTCCACAGTGCTCTTACAGCGTCCTGGGAACATGTCATACAAAGGAGGCTGAACGCCGTTTCTTTTCATCACTTCACTCGCCAGCCTGGGACATCTGCATCCTGCACGTTTCCACCTTGCCAACCCGGCTCAGACGAAATGCCTACATCTTCCCCTTGAGCAATGGGGATGAGGCCCATAGGATTGTGGTTCCACATGCTGAGGAGGAGAGAGGCAATAGGCTTTTAACTAACCACGAAGTGCAACGGTTGGGAGAGTGTCAGAAAGCACCAATGGCAGAAACACCCCTTTACTCTCAGCCGCGCCCTCCATTGCTGTAGAGGTGGAAGGCACAAAGCACGGCCTCCATCCTTCAATGGGAGACAAGCCATAAACTGTCTTGCCTCCAGCTCTTTAGGAAGCTGGGAAAGAACTCGCCTTCCACAGTGCTGTTACAGCATACGAGGAAACTCTCATACAGAGGCAGCTCAAACGCCATTTCTTCCCAGTGCTTAAGTGGCCGCTTTAGGACTTCCGCTTCTGCCACATTTCCACCTTGCCAACCCGGCTCAGACGAAATGCCTACATCTTCCCCTTAAGCAACGGGGGCGAAGCCCACATGATTGTGCTTCCACATGCTTAGCAGGAGCAGACAATAGGCTTTTTACAAACCGCCATTTTGCACTGGGTCAGAGAGTGTCTGAATGGACCTATGTCAGAAAGGGCCCTTTGCTCTCAGCCGTGCCCTCCATTGCTCTAGAGGTGGAAGGCACAAAGCACTGCCTCCATCCTTCAATTGGAGACAAGCCATAAACTGTCTTGCCTCCAGCTCTTTAGGAAGCTGACAAACAACTCGCTTTCCACAGTCCTGTTACAGCAGACCGGGGAAATTCTCATACAAAGGCAGCTCAAATGGCATTTCTTCCCAGCCCTTAACTCGCAGCTTTAGGACTCCTGCTTCTGTCGCAATTCCACCTTGCCAACCCGGCTCAGACGAAATGCCTACATCTTCCCCTGAAGCAACTGGGCTGAGTCCCAAATGATTGAGCGTCCACGTGCTTAGGAGGCGATAGACTGCACTCCTTTTTCCAGCCACCATTGTTCACTGCTGGAGAGAGTGTCGGAAAGCAGCTATGTCAGGAAGACCCCTTTGCTCTCAGCCGTGCCCTTCATTGCTCTAGACGTGGAATGCACAATGCACTGGCTCCCCCCCTCAAGGGGCGACAAGCCACAGACCATCTTCCTTCCATCTCTTTAGGAAGCTGAGCAAGAACTCGCTTTCAACAGTGCTCTTTCGGTGTCCTGGCAACATCGCATACAAAGGCAGCTGATATGCCATTTCTTTTCAGCGCTTAACTCTCAGATTTGGAACTTCTGCTCCTGCCACATTTCCACCTTGCCAACCCGGCTCAGACGAAATGTATACATCTTCCCCTTCAGCAACGGGGATGAGGCTCAGATGACTGTGCTTCCGCATGCTTAGCAGGAGCAGACAATAGGCTTTGTACAAACCGCCATTGTGCACTGGCTCAGAGAGTGTCAGAATGCACCTATGTCAGAAAGGGCCCTTTGCTCTCAGCCGTGCCCTCCATTGCTCTAGAGGTGGAAGGCACAAAGCACTGCCTCCATCCTTCAATTGGAGACAAGCCAGCAACTGGCCTGCTTCCAGCTCTTTAGGAAGCTGGGAAAGCACTCCCATTCCACAGTGCTCTTAGATCGTCCTGGGAACGTCTCATACAAAGGCAGCTGAACACCGTGTCTTTTCAGCCCTTAACTCACCAATCTGCAACATCTGCTTCTGCCGCATTTCCACCTTGCCAACCCGGCTCAGACGAAATGCCTACATCTTCCCCTCAAGCGACTGTGCTGATTCCCAAATGATTGAGCATCCACATGCTTAGGAGGCGATAAACTGCATGCCTTTTTCCAACCACCATTTTACACTGCTTAGAGAGCGTCGGAAAGCAGCTATGTCAGAAAGGCACCTTTGATCTCAACCAGGCCCTAAATTGCTCTCGAGGTGGAAGGCACAAGGCACTGGTTCTGGATCCACCCCTCAATGGGAGACAAACCACATCTTGGCCTGCTTCCAGCTCTTTAGGAATTGGAGAAAAATCTCCCTTTCCACAGTGCTCTTACAGCGTCCTGGGAACATGTCATACAAAGGAGGCTGAACGCCGTTTCTTTTCATCACTTCACTCGCCAGCCTGGGACATCTGCATCCTGCACGTTTCCACCTTGCCAACCCAGCTCAGACGAAATGCCTACATCTTCCCCTTGAGCAATGGGGATGAGGCCCATAGGATTGTGGTTCCACATGCTGAGGAGGAGAGAGGCAATAGGCTTTTAACTAACCACGAAGTGCAACGGTTGGGAGAGTGTCAGAAAGCACCAATGGCAGAAACACCCCTTTACTCTCAGCCGCGCCCTCCATTGCTGTAGAGGTGGAAGGCACAAAGCACGGCCTCCATCCTTCAATGGGAGACAAGCCATAAACTGTCTTGCCTCCAGCTCTTTAGGAAGCTGGGAAAGAACTCGCCTTCCACAGTGCTGTTACAGCATACGAGGAAACTCTCATACAGAGGCAGCTCAAACGCCATTTCTTCCCAGTGCTTAAGTGGCCGCTTTAGGACTTCCGCTTCTGCCACATTTCCACCTTGCCAACCCGGCTCAGACGAAATGCCTACATCTTCCCCTTAAGCAACGGGGGCGAAGCCCACATGATTGTGCTTCCACATGCTTAGCAGGAGCAGACAATAGGCTTTTTACAAACCGCCATTTTGCACTGGGTCAGAGAGTGTCTGAATGGACCTATGTCAGAAAGGGCCCTTTGCTCTCAGCCGTGCCCTCCATTGCTCTAGAGGTGGAAGGCACAAAGCACTGCCTCCATCCTTCAATTGGAGACAAGCCATAAACTGTCTTGCCTCCAGCTCTTTAGGAAGCTGACAAACAACTCGCTTTCCACAGTCCTGTTACAGCAGACCGGGGAAATTCTCATACAAAGGCAGCTCAAATGGCATTTCTTCCCAGCCCTTAACTCGCAGCTTTAGGACTCCTGCTTCTGTCGCAATTCCACCTTGCCAACCCGGCTCAGACGAAATGCCTACATCTTCCCCTGAAGCAACTGGGCTGAGTCCCAAATGATTGAGCGTCCACGTGCTTAGGAGGCGATAGACTGCACTCCTTTTTCCAGCCACCATTGTTCACTGCTGGAGAGAGTGTCGGAAAGCAGCTATGTCAGGAAGACCCCTTTGCTCTCAGCCGTGCCCTTCATTGCTCTAGACGTGGAATGCACAATGCACTGGCTCCCCCCCTCAAGGGGCGACAAGCCACAGACCATCTTCCTTCCATCTCTTTAGGAAGCTGAGCAAGAACTCGCTTTCAACAGTGCTCTTTCGGTGTCCTGGCAACATCGCATACAAAGGCAGCTGATATGCCATTTCTTTTCAGCGCTTAACTCTCAGATTTGGAACTTCTGCTCCTGCCACATTTCCACCTTGCCAACCCGGCTCAGACGAAATGTATACATCTTCCCCTTCAGCAACGGGGATGAGGCTCAGATGACTGTGCTTCCGCATGCTTAGCAGGAGCAGACAATAGGCTTTGTACAAACCGCCATTGTGCACTGGCTCAGAGAGTGTCAGAATGCACCTATGTCAGAAAGGGCCCTTTGCTCTCAGCCGTGCCCTCCATTGCTCTAGAGGTGGAAGGCACAAAGCACTGCCTCCATCCTTCAATTGGAGACAAGCCAGCAACTGGCCTGCTTCCAGCTCTTTAGGAAGCTGGGAAAGCACTCCCATTCCACAGTGCTCTTAGATCGTCCTGGGAACGTCTCATACAAAGGCAGCTGAACACCGTGTCTTTTCAGCCCTTAACTCACCAATCTGCAACATCTGCTTCTGCCGCATTTCCACCTTGCCAACCCGGCTCAGACGAAATGCCTACATCTTCCCCTCAAGCGACTGTGCTGATTCCCAAATGATTGAGCATCCACATGCTTAGGAGGCGATAAACTGCATGCCTTTTTCCAACCACCATTTTACACTGCTTAGAGAGCGTCGGAAAGCAGCTATGTCAGAAAGGCCCCTTTGATCTCAACCAGGCCCTAAATTGCTCTCGAGGTGGAAGGCACAAGGCACTGGTTCTGGATCCACCCCTCAATGGGAGACAAACCACATCTTGGCCTGCTTCCAGCTCTTTAGGAATTGGAGAAAAATCTCCCTTTCCACAGTGCTCTTACAGCGTCCTGGGAACATGTCATACAAAGGAGGCTGAACGCCGTTTCTTTTCATCACTTCACTCGCCAGCCTGGGACATCTGCATCCTGCACGTTTCCACCTTGCCAACCCGGCTCAGACGAAATGCCTACATCTTCCCCTTGAGCAATGGGGATGAGGCCCATAGGATTGTGGTTCCACATGCTGAGGAGGAGAGAGGCAATAGGCTTTTAACTAACCACGAAGTGCAACGGTTGGGAGAGTGTCAGAAAGCACCAATGGCAGAAACACCCCTTTACTCTCAGCCGCGCCCTCCATTGCTGTAGAGGTGGAAGGCACAAAGCACGGCCTCCATCCTTCAATGGGAGACAAGCCATAAACTGTCTTGCCTCCAGCTCTTTAGGAAGCTGGGAAAGAACTCGCCTTCCACAGTGCTGTTACAGCATACGAGGAAACTCTCATACAGAGGCAGCTCAAACGCCATTTCTTCCCAGTGCTTAAGTGGCCGCTTTAGGACTTCCGCTTCTGCCACATTTCCACCTTGCCAACCCGGCTCAGACGAAATGCCTACATCTTCCCCTTAAGCAACGGGGGCGAAGCCCACATGATTGTGCTTCCACATGCTTAGCAGGAGCAGACAATAGGCTTTTTACAAACCGCCATTTTGCACTGGGTCAGAGAGTGTCTGAATGGACCTATGTCAGAAAGGGCCCTTTGCTCTCAGCCGTGCCCTCCATTGCTCTAGAGGTGGAAGGCACAAAGCACTGCCTCCATCCTTCAATTGGAGACAAGCCATAAACTGTCTTGCCTCCAGCTCTTTAGGAAGCTGACAAACAACTCGCTTTCCACAGTCCTGTTACAGCAGACCGGGGAAATTCTCATACAAAGGCAGCTCAAATGGCATTTCTTCCCAGCCCTTAACTCGCAGCTTTAGGACTCCTGCTTCTGTCGCAATTCCACCTTGCCAACCCGGCTCAGACGAAATGCCTACATCTTCCCCTGAAGCAACTGGGCTGAGTCCCAAATGATTGAGCGTCCACGTGCTTAGGAGGCGATAGACTGCACTCCTTTTTCCAGCCACCATTGTTCACTGCTGGAGAGAGTGTCGGAAAGCAGCTATGTCAGGAAGACCCCTTTGCTCTCAGCCGTGCCCTTCATTGCTCTAGACGTGGAATGCACAATGCACTGGCTCCCCCCCTCAAGGGGCGACAAGCCACAGACCATCTTCCTTCCATCTGTTTAGGAAGCTGAGCAAGAACTCGCTTTCAACAGTGCTCTTTCGGTGTCCTGGCAACATCGCATACAAAGGCAGCTGATATGCCATTTCTTTTCAGCGCTTAACTCTCAGATTTGGAACTTCTGCTCCTGCCACATTTCCACCTTGCCAACCCGGCTCAGACGAAATGTATACATCTTCCCCTTCAGCAACGGGGATGAGGCTCAGATGACTGTGCTTCCGCATGCTTAGCAGGAGCAGACAATAGGCTTTGTACAAACCGCCATTGTGCACTGGCTCAGAGAGTGTCAGAATGCACCTATGTCAGAAAGGGCCCTTTGCTCTCAGCCGTGCCCTCCATTGCTCTAGAGGTGGAAGGCACAAAGCACTGCCTCCATCCTTCAATTGGAGACAAGCCAGCAACTGGCCTGCTTCCAGCTCTTTAGGAAGCTGGGAAAGCACTCGCATTCCACAGTGCTCTTAGATCGTCCTGGGAAAGTCTCATACAAAGGCAGCTGAACACCGTGTCTTTTCAGCCCTTAACTCACCAATCTGCAACATCTGCTTCTGCCGCATTTCCACCTTGCCAACCCGGCTCAGACGAAATGCCTACATCTTCCCCTCAAGCGACTGTGCTGATTCCCAAATGATTGAGCATCCACATGCTTAGGAGGCGATAAACTGCATGCCTTTTTCCAACCACCATTTTACACTGCTTAGAGAGCGTCGGAAAGCAGCTATGTCAGAAAGGCCCCTTTGATCTCAACCAGGCCCTAAATTGCTCTCGAGGTGGAAGGCACAAGGCACTGGTTCTGGATCCACCCCTCAATGGGAGACAAACCACATCTTGGCCTGCTTCCAGCTCTTTAGGAATTGGAGAAAAATCTCCCTTTCCACAGTGCTCTTACAGCGTCCTGGGAACATGTCATACAAAGGAGGCTGAACGCCGTTTCTTTTCATCACTTCACTCGCCAGCCTGGGACATCTGCATCCTGCACGTTTCCACCTTGCCAACCCGGCTCAGACGAAATGCCTACATCTTCCCCTTGAGCAATGGGGATGAGGCCCATAGGATTGTGGTTCCACATGCTGAGCAGGAGAGAGGCAATAGGCTTTTAACTAACCACGAAGTGCAACGGTTGGGAGAGTGTCAGAAGGCACAAATGGCAGAAACACCCCTTTCCTCTCAGCCGCGCCCTCCATTGCTGTAGAGGTGGAAGGCACAAAGCACTGCCTCCATCCTTCAATGGGAGACAAGCCATAAACTGTCTTGCATCCAGCTCTTTAGGAAGCTGGGAAAGAACTCGCTATACACAGTGCTGTTACAGCATACGAGGAAACTCTCATACAGAGGCAGCTCAAACGCCATTTCTTCCCAGTACTTAACTGGCCGCTTTAGGACTTCCGCTTCTGCCACTGTTCCACCTTGCCAACCCGGCTCAGACGAAATGCCTACATCTTCCCCTTCAGCACAGGCGGCGAAGCCCACATGATTGTGCTGCCACATGCTTAACAGGCGCAGACAATAGGCTTTTTACAAACCGCCATTGTGCACTGGGTCAGAGAGTGTCAGAATGCACCTATGTCAGAAAGGGCCCTTTGCTCTCAGCCGTGCCCTCCATTGCTCTAGAGGTGGAAGGCACAAAGCACTGCCTCCATCCTTCAATTGGAGACAAGCCATAAACTGTCTTGCCTCCAGCTCTTTAGGAAGCTGACAAACAACTCGCTTTCCACAGTCCTGTTGCAGCAGACCGGGGAAATTCTCATACAAAGGCAGCTCAAATGGCATTTCTTCCCAGCCCTTAACTCGCAGCTTTAGGACTCCTGCTTCTTCTGCAATTCCACCTGGCCAACCCGGCTCAGACGAAATGCCTACATCTTCCCCTGAAGCAACTGGGCTGAGTCCCAAATGATTGAGCATCCACGTGCTTAGGAGGCGATAGACTGCACTCCTTTTTCCAGCAACCATTGTGCACTGCTGGAGAGAGTGTCGGAAAGCAGCTATGTCAGGAAGACCCCTTTGCTCTCAGCCATGCCCTTCATTGCTCTAGACGTGGAATGCACAATGCACTGGCTCCCCACCTCAAGGGGCGACAAGCCACAGACCATCTTCCTTCCATCTCTTTAGGAAGCTGAGCAAGAACTCGCTTTCAACAGTGCTCTTTCTGTGTCCTGGCAACATCTCATACAAAGGCAGCTGATATGCCATTTCTTTTCAGCGCTTAACTCGCAGATTTGGAACTTCTGCTCCTGCCACATTTCCACCTTGCCAACCCGGCTCAGATGAAATGTCTACATCTTCCCCTTCAGCAACGGGGATGAGGCTCAGATCACTGTGCTTCCGCATGCTTAGCAGGAGCAGACAATAGGCTTTTTACAAACCGCCATTGTGCACTGGGTCAGAGAGTGTCAGAATGCACCTATGTCAGAAAGGGCCTTTTGCTCTCAGCCGTGCCCTCAATTGCTCTAGGGGTGGAAGTCACAAAGTACTGCCTCCATCCTTCAATTGGAGACAAGCCAGCAACTGTCCTGCTTCCAGCTCTTTAGGAAGCTGGGAAAGCACTGGCTTTCCACAGTGCTCTTACAGCGTCCTCGGAACGTCTCATAGAAAGGCAGCTGAACACCGTGTCTTTCCAGCCCTTAGCTCACCAATCTGCAACATCTGCTTTTGCCGCATTTCCACCTTGCCAACCCGGCTCAGACAAAATGCCTACATCTTCCCCTCAAGCGACTGTGCTGATTCCCAAATGATTGAGCATCCACATGCTTAGGAGGCGATAAACTGCATGCCTTTTTCCAACCACCATTTTACACTGCTTAGAGAGCGTCGGAAAGCAGCTATGTCAGAAAGGCCCCTTTGCTCTCAGCCATGCCCTCCATTGCTCTCAAGGTGGAAGGCACAAGGCACTGGTTCTGGATCCACCCCTCAATGGGAGACAAACCACATCTTGTCCTGCTTCCAGCTCGTTAGGAAGTGGAGAAGAAACTCCCTTTCCACAGTGCTCTTACAGCGTGCTGGGAACATCTCATACAGAGGAGGCTGAACGCCGTTTCTTTTCAGCACTTCACTCGCCAGTCTGGGACATCTGCATCCTGCACGTTTCCACCTTGCCAACCCGGCTCAGACGAAATGCCTACATCTTCCCCTTGAGCAATGGGGATGAGGCCCATAGGATTGTGGTTCCACATGCTGAGGAGGAGAGAGACAACAGGCTTTTAACTAACCACGAAGTGCAATGGTTGGGAGAGTGTCAGAAGGCACAAATGGCAGAAAGACCCCTTTACTCTCAGCTGCACCCTCCGTTGCCCTAGAGGTGGAAGGCACAAAGCACTGCCTTCATCCTTCAATGGGAGACAACTCATAAACTGTGTTGCCTCCAGCTCTTTAAGAAGCTGGGAAAGAAGTCGCTATCCACAGTGCAGTTACAGCGTACGAGGAAACACTCATACAGAGGCAGCTCAAACGCCATTTCTTCCCAGTGCTTAACTGGCCACTTTAGGACTTGCGCTTCTGCCACATTTCCACCTTGCCAACCAGGCTCAGACGAAATGCCTACATCTTCCCCTTAAGCAACGGGGGCGAAGCTCATATGATTGTGCTGCCACATGCTTAGCAGGAGCAGACAATAGGCTTTTTACAAACCGCCATTGTGCACTGGGTCAGAGAGTGTCAGAATGCACCTATGTCAGAAACGGCCCTTTACTCTCAGCCATGCCCTCCATTGCTCTAGAGGTGGAAGGCACAAGGCACTGCCTCCATCATTCAAATGGAGACAAGCCATAAACTGTCTTGCCTCCAGCTCTTTAGGAAGCTGACAAACAACTCGCTTTCCACAGTCCTCTTACAGCAGACCGGGGAACTTCTCAGACTAAGGCAGCTCAAATGGCATTTCTTCCCAGCCCTTAACTCGCAGCTTTAGGACTCCTGCTTCTGCCGTAATTCCACCTGGCCAACCCGGCTCAGACGAAATGCCTACATCTTCCCCTGAAGCAACTGGGCTGAGTCCCAAATGATTGAGCGTCCACGTGCTTAGGAGGCGATAGACTGCACGCCTTTTTCCAACCACCATTCTGCACTGCTGGAGAGAGTGTCCGAAAGCAGCTATGTCAGAAAGACCCCTTTGGTCTCAGCCATGCCCTTCATTGCTCTAGACGTGGAATGCACAATGCACTGGCTCCCCCCCTCAAGGGGCGACAAGCCACAGACCAACTTCCTTCCATCTCTTTAGGAAGCTGAGCAAGAACTCGCTTTCAACAGTGCTCTTTCTGTGTCCTGGCAACATCTCATACAAAGGCAGCTGATGTGCCATTTCTTTCAGCACTTAACTCGCAGATTTGGAACCTCTGCTCCTGCCACATTTCCACCTTGCCAACCCGGCTCAGACGAAATGTCTACATCTTCCCCTTCAGCAATGGGGATGAGGCCCAGATGACTGTGCTTCCGCATGCTTAGCAGGAGAGGACAATAGGCTTTTTACAAACCGCCATTGTGCACTGGGTCAGAGAGTGTCAGAATGCACCTATGTCAGAAAGGGCCCTTTGCTGTCAGCCGTGCCCTCCATTGCTCTAGAGGTGGAAGGCACAAAGCACTGCCTCCATCCTTCAATTGGAGACAAGCCAGCAACTGGCCTGCTTCCAGCTCTTTAGGAAGCTGGGAAAGCACTCGCATTCCACAGTGCTCGTACAGCGTCTTGGGAACGTCTCATACAAAGGCAGATGAACACCGTGTCTTTTCAGCCCTTAACTCACCAATCTGCAACATCTGCTTCTGCCGCATTTCCACCTTGCCTACCCGGCTCAGACGAAATGCCTACATCTTCCCCTGAAGCGACTGTGCTGATTCCCAAATGATTGAGCATCCACATGCTTAGGAGGCGATAAACTGCATGCCTTTTTCCAACCACCATTTTACACTGCTTAGAGAGCGTCAGAAATCAGCAATGTCAGACAGGCCCCTTTGCTCTCAGCCATGCCCTCCATTGCTCTCGGGGTGGAAGGCACAAGGCACTGGTTCTGGATCCACCCCTCAATGGGAGACAAATCATATCTTGTCCTGTCTCCAGCTCTTTAGGAAGTGGAGAATAAACTCCCTTTCCACAGTGCTCTTACAGCGTCCTGGGAACATCTCATACAAAGGAGTCTGAACGCCGTTTCTTTTCAGCACTTCACTCGCCAGTCTGGGACAGCTGCATCCTGCACGTTTCCACCTTGCCAACCCGGCTCAGACGAAATGCCTACATCTTCCCCTTGAGCAATGGGGATGAGGCCCAAAGGATTGTGGTTCCACGTGCTGAGGAGGAGAGAGGCAATAGGCTTTTAACTAACCACGAAGTGCAACGGTTGGGAGAGTGTCAGAAGGCACAAATGGCAGAAACACCCCTTTCCTCTCAGCCGCGCCCTCCATTGCTGTAGAGGTGGAAGGCACAAAGCACTGCCTCCATCCTTCAATGGGAGACAAGCCATAAACTGTCTTGCCTCCAGCTCTTTAGGAAGCTGGGAAAGAACTCGCTTTCCACAGTGCTGTTACAGCATACGAGGAAACTCTCATACAGAGGCAGCTCAAACGCCATTTCTTCCCAGTGCTTAACTGGCCGCTTTAGGACTTGCGCTTCTGCCACATTTCCACCTTGCCAACCAGGCTCAGACGAAATGCCTACATCTTCCCCTTAAGCAACGGGGGCGAAGCTCACATGATTGTGCTGCCACATGCTTAGCAGGAGCAGACAATAGGCTTTTTACAAGCCGCCCTTGTGCACTGGGTCAGAGAGTGTCAGAATGCACCTATGTCAGAAAGGGCCCTTTGCTCTCAGCGGTGCCCTCCATTGCTCTAGAGGTGGAAGGCACAAGGCACTGCCTCCATCATTCAAATGGAGACAAGCCATAAACTGTCTTGCCTCCAGCTCTTTAGGAAGCTGACAAACAACTCGCTTTCCACAGTCCTCTTACAGCAGACCGGGGAACTTCTCAGACTAAGGCAGCTCAAATGGCATTTCTTCCCAGCCCTTAACTCGCAGCTTTAGGACTCCTGCTTCTGCCGTAATTCCACCTGGCCAACCCGGCTCAGACGAAATGCCTACATCTTCCCCTGAAGCAACTGGGCTGAGTCCCAAATGATTGAGCGTCCACGTGCTTAGGAGGCGATAGACTGCACGCCTTTTTCCAACCACCATTCTGCACTGCTGGAGAGAGTGTCCGAAAGCAGCTATGTCAGAAAGACCCCTTTGGTCTCAGCCATGCCCTTCATTGCTCTAGACGTGGAATGCACAATGCACTGGCTCCCCCCCTCAAGGGGCGACAAGCCACAGACCAACTTCCTTCCATCTCTTTAGGAAGCTGAGCAAGAACTCGCTTTCAACAGTGCTCTTTCTGTGTCCTGGCAACATCTCATACAAAGGCAGCTGATGTGCCATTTCTTTCAGCACTTAACTCGCAGATTTGGAACCTCTGCTCCTGCCACATTTCCACCTTGCCAACCCGGCTCAGACGAAATGTCTACATCTTCCCCTTCAGCAATGGGGATGAGGCCCAGATGACTGTGCTTCCGCATGCTTAGCAGGAGAGGACAATAGGCTTTTTACAAACCGCCATTGTGCACTGGGTCAGAGAGTGTCAGAATGCACCTATGTCAGAAAGGGCCCTTTGATCTCAGCCGTGCCCTCCATTGCCCTAGTGGTGGAAGGCACAAAGCACTGCCTCAATCCTTAAATTGGATACAAGCCAGCAACTGTCCTGCTTCCAGATCTTTAGGAAGCTGGGAAAGCACTCGCATTCCACAGTGCTCTTGCAGCGTCCTGGGAACGTCTCATACAAAGGCAGCTGAACACCGTGTCTTTTCAGCCCTTAACTCACCAATCTGCTACATCTGCTTCTGCCGCATTTCCACCTTGCCAACCCGGCTCAGACGAAATGCCTACATCTTCCCCTGAAGAGAATGTGCTGATTCCCAAATGATTGAGCATCCACATGCTTAGGAGGCGATAAACTGCATGCCTTTTTCCAACCACCATTTTACACTGCTTAGAGAGCGTCGGAAAGCAGCTATGTCAGAAAGGCCCATTTGCTCTCAGCCATGCCCTCCATTGTTCTCGAGGTGGAAGGCACAAGGCACTGGTTCTGGATCCACCCCTCAATGGGAGACAAACCACATCTTGGCCTGCTTCCAGCTCTTTAGGAAGTGGAGAAAAAACTCCCTTTCCACAGTGCTCTTACAGCGTCCTGGGAACATCTCATACAAAGGAGGCTGAATGCCGTTTCTTTTCAGCACTTCACTCGCCAGTCTGGGACATCTGCATCCTGCACGTTTCCACCTTGCCAACCAGGCTCAGAGGAAATGCCTACATCTTCCCCTTAAGCAACGGTGGCGAAGCCCACATGATTGTGCTGCCACATGCTTAGCAGGAGCAGACATAGGCTTTTTACAAACCGCCATTGTGCACTGGGTCAGAGAGTGTCAGAATGCACCTATGTCAGAAAGGGCCCTTTGCTCTCAGCCGTGCCCTCCATTGCTCTAGAGGTGGAAGGCACAAAGCACTGCCTCCATCCTTCAATTGGAGACAAGCCATAAACTGTCTTGCCTCCAGCTGTTTAGGAAGCTGACAAACAACTCGCTTTCCACAGTCCTGTTGCAGCAGACTGGGGAACTTCTCATACAAAGGCAGCTCAAATGGCATTTCTTCCCAGCCCTTAACTCGCAGCTTTAGGACTCCTGCTTCTGCCGCAATTCCACCTTGCCAACCCGGCTCAGAGGAAATGCCTACATCTTCCCCTGAAGCAACTGGGCTGAGTGCCAAATGATTGAGCGTCCACGTGCTTAGGAGGCGATAGACTGCACGCCTTTTTCCAACCACCATTGTGCACTGCTGGAGAGAGTGTCGGAAAGCAGCTATGTCAGAAAGACCCCTTTGCTCTCAGCCGTGCCCTTCATTTCTCTAGACGTGGAATGCAAAAGGCACTGGCTCACCCCCTCAAGGGGCGACAAGCCACAGACCATCTTCCTTCCATCTCTTTAGGAAGCTGAGCAAGAACTCGCTTTCAACAGAGCTCTTCCTGTGTCCAGGCTACATCTCATACAAAGGCAGCTGACACGCCATTTCTTTTCAGCGCTTAACTCGCAGATTTGGAACTTCTGCTCCTGCCACATTTCCACCTTGCCAACCCGGCTCAGACGAAATGTCTACATCTTCCCCTTCAGCAACGGGGATGAGGCCCAGATGACTGTGCTTCCGCATGCTTAGCAGGAGCAGACAATAGGCTTTTTATAAACCGCCATTGTGCACTGGGTCAGAGAGTGTCAGAATGCACCTATGTCAGAAAGGGCCCTTTGCTGTCAGCCGTGCTCTCCATTGCTCTAGAGGTGGAAGGCACAAAGCACTGCCTCCATCCTTCAATTGGAGACAAGCCAGCAACTGTCCTGCTTCCAGCTCTTTAGGAAGCTGGGAAAGCACTCGCATTCCACAGTGCTCGTACAGCGTCTTGGGAACGTCTCATACAAAGGCAGATGAACACCGTGTCTTTTCAGCCCTTAACTCACCAATCTGCAACATCTGCTTCTGCCGCATTTCCACCTTGCCTACCCGGCTCAGACGAAATGCCTACATCTTCCCCTGAAGCGACTGTGCTGATTCCCAAATGATTGAGCATCCACATGCTTAGGAGGCGATAAACTGCATGCCTTTTTCCAACCACCATTTTACACTGCTTAGAGAGCGTCGGAAAGCAGCAATGTCAGACAGGCCCCTTTGCTCTCAGCCATGCCCTCCATTGCTCTCGGGGTGGAAGGCACAAGGCACTGGTTCTGGATCCACCCCTCAATGGGAGACAAATCACATCTTGTCCTGTCTCCAGCTCTTTAGGAAGTGGAGAATAAACTCCCTTTCCACAGTGCTCTTACAGCGTCCTGGGAACATCTCATACAAAGGAGTCTGAACGCCGTTTCTTTTCAGCACTTCACTCGCCAGTCTGGGACAGCTGCATCCTGCACGTTTCCACCTTGCCAACCCGGCTCAGACGAAATGCCTACATCTTCCCCTTGAGCAATGGGGATGAGGCCCAAAGGATTGTGGTTCCACGTGCTGAGGAGGAGAGAGGCAATAGGCTTTTAACTAACCACGAAGTGCAACGGTTGGGAGAGTGTCAGAAGGCACAAATGGCAGAAACACCCCTTTCCTCTCAGCCGTGCCCTCCATTGCTGTAGAGGTGGAAGGCACAAAGCACTGCCTCCATCCTTCAATGGGAGACAAGCCATAAACTGTCTTGCCTCCAGCTCTTTAGGAAGCTGGGAAAGAACTCGCTTTCCACAGTGCTGTTACAGCATACGAGGAAACTCTCATACAGAGGCAGCTCAAACGCCATTTCTTCCCAGTGCTTAACTGGCCGCTTTAGGACTTGCGCTTCTGCCACATTTCCACCTTGCCAACCAGGCTCAGACGAAATGCCTACATCTTCCCCTTAAGCAACGGGGGCGAAGCTCACATGATTGTGCTGCCACATGCTTAGCAGGAGCAGACAATAGGCTTTTTACAAGCCGCCCTTGTGCACTGGGTCAGAGAGTGTCAGAATGCACCTATGTCAGAAAGGGCCCTTTGCTCAAAGCCGTGCCCTCCATTGCTCTAGAGGTGGAAGGCACAAAGCACTGCCTCCATCCTTCAATTGGAGACAAGCCATAAACTGTCTTGCATCCAGCTCTTTAGGAAGCTGACAGACAACTCGCTTTCCACAGTCCTGTTACAGCAGACCGGGGAACTTCTCAGACAAAGGCAGCTCAAATGGCATTTCTTCCCAGCCCTTAACTCGCATCTTAGGACTCTTGCTTCTGCCGCAATTCCACCTTGCCAACCCGGCTCAGACGAAATGCCTACATCTTCCCCTGAAGCAACTGGGCTGAGTCCCCAATGATTGAGCGTCCACGTGCTTAGGAGGCGATAGACTGCACGCCTTTTTCCAACCACCATTCTGCACTGCTGGAGAGAGTGTCGGAAAGCAGCTATGTCAGAAAGACCCCTGTGGTCTCAGCCATGCCCTTCATTGCTCTAGATGTGGAATGCACAATGCACTGGCTCCCCCCCTCAAGGGGCGACAAGCCACAGACCATCTTCCTTCCATCTCTTTAGGAAGCTGAGCAAGAACTCGCTTTCAACAGTGCTCTTTCTGTGTCCTGGCAACATCTCATACAAAGGCAGCTGATATGCCATTTCTTTTCAGCGCTTAACTCGCAGATTTGGAACTTCTGCTCCTGCCACATTTCCACCTTGCCAACCCGGCTCAGACGAAATGTCTACATCTTCCCCTTCAGCAACGGGGACGAGGCCCAGATGACTGTGCTTCCGCATGCTTAGCAGGAGCAGACAATAGGCTTTTTACAAACCGCCATTGTGCACTGGGTCAGAGAGAGTCAGAATGCACCTATGTCAGAAAGGGCCCTTTGCTCTCAGCTGTGGCCTGCATTGCTCTAGTGGTGGAAGGCACAAAGCACTGCCTCCATCCTTCAATCGGAGACTAGCCAGCAACTGGCCTGCTTCCAGCCCTTTAGGAAGCTGGGAAAGCACTCGCATTCCACAGTGCTCTTGCAGCGTCCTGGGAACGTCTCATACAAAGGCAGCTGAACACCGTGTCTTTTCAGCCCTTAACTCACCAATTGCAACATCTGCATCTGCCGCATTTCCACCTTGCCTACCCGGCTCAGACGAAATGCCTACATCTTCCCCTGAAGCGACTGTGCTGATTCCCAAATGATTGAGCATCCACATGCTTAGGAGGCGATAAACTGCATGCCTTTTTCCAACCACCATTTTACACTGCTTACAGAGCGTCGGAGAGCAGCTATGTCAGAAAGGCCCCTTTGCTCTCAACGAGGCCCTCCATTGCTCTCGAGGTGGAAGGCACAAGGCACTGGTTCTGGATCCACCCCTCAATGGGAGACAAACCACATCTTGGCCTGCTTCCAGCTCTTTAGGAAGTGGAGAAAAAACTCCCTTTCCACAGTGCTCTTACAGCGTCCGGGGAACATGTCATACAAAGGAGGCTGAACGCCGTTTCTTTTCAGCACTTCACTCGCCAGTCTGGGACATCTGCATCCTGCACGTTTCCACCTTGCCAACCCGGCTCAGACGAAATGCCTACATCTTCCCCTTGAGCAATGGGGATGAGGCCCATAGGATTGTGGTTCCACATGCTGAGGAGGAGAGAGACAATAGGCTTTTAACTAACCACGAAGTGCAACGTTTGGGAGAGTGTCATAAAGCACCAATGGCAGAAAGACCCCTTTGCTCTCAGCCGCGTCCTCCATTGCTGTAGAGGTGGAAGGCACAAAGCACTGCCTCCATCCTTCAATGGGAGACAAGCCATAAACTCTCTTGCCTCCAGCTCTTTAGGAAGCTGGGAAAGAACGCGCTTTCCACAGTGCTGTTACAGCATACGAGGAAACTCTCATACAGAGGCAGCTCAAACGCCATTTCTTCCCAGTGCTTAACTGGCCGCTTTAGGACTTCCGCTTCTGCCACAGTTCCACCTTGCCAACCCGGCTCAGTCGAAATGCCTCCATCTTCCCCTTAAGGAACGGGGGCGAAGCCCACATGATTGTGCTTCCACATGCTTAGCAGGAGCAGACAATAGAATTTTTACAAACCGCCATTGTGCACTGGGTCAGAGAGTGTCAGAATGCACCTATGTCAGAAACGGCCCTTTACTCTCAGCCATGCCCTCCATTGCTCTAGAGGTGGAAGGCACAAAGCACTGCCTCCATCCTTCAATTGGAGACAAGCCATAAAATGTCTTGCCTCCAGCTGTTTAGGAAGCTGACAAACAACTCGCTTTCCACAGTCCTGTTACAGCAGACTGGGGAACTTCTCATACAAAGGCAGCTCAAATGGCATTTCTTCCCAGCCCTTAACTCGCAGCTTAGGACTCCAGCTTTTGCCGCAATTCCACCTTGCCAACCCGGCTCAGACGACATGCCTACATCTTCCCCTGAAGCAACTGGGCTGAGTCCCCAATGATTGTGCCTCCACGTGCTTAGGAGGCGATAGACTGCACGCCTTTTTCCAACCACCATTGCGCACTGCTGGAGAGAGTGTCGGAAAGCAGCTATGTCAGAAAGACCCCTTTGCTCTCAGCCGTGCCCTTCATTGCTCTAGACGTGGAATGCACAATGCACTGGCTCCCCCCCTCAAGGGGCGACAAGCCACAGACCATCTTCCTTCCATCTCTTTAGGAGTCTGAGCAAGAACTCGCTTTCAACAGTGCTCTTTCTGTGTCCTGGCAGCATCTCATACAAAGGCAGCTGATATGCCATTTCTTTTCAGCGCTTAACTCGCAGATTTGGAACTTCTGCTCCTGCCACATTTCCACCTTGCCAACCCGGCTCAGACGAAATGTCTGCCTCTTCCCCTTCAGCAACGGGGACGAGGCCCAGATGACTGTGCTTCCGCATGCTTAGCAGGAGCAGACAATAGGCTTTTTACAAACCGCCATTGTGCACTGGGTCAGAGAGTGTCAGAATGCACCTATGTCAGAAAGGGCCCTTTGCTCTCAGCCGTGCCCTCCATTGCTCTAGAGGTGGAAGGCACAAAGCACTGCCTCCATCCTTCAATTGGAGACAAGCCATAAACTGTCTTGCCTCCAGCTGTTTAGGAAGCTGACAAACAACTCGCTTTCCACAGTCCTCTTACAGCAGACCGGGGAACTTCTCATACAAAGGCAGCTCAAATGGCATTTCTTCCCAGCCCTTAACTCGCAGCTTTAGGACTCCTGCTTCTGCCGCAATTCCACCTTGCCAACCCGGCTCAGACGAAATGCCTACATCTTCCCCTGAAGCAACTGGGCTGAGTCCCAAATGATTGAGCGTCCACGTGCTTAGGAGGCGATAGACTGCACGCCTTTTTCCAACCACCATTGTGCACTGCTGGAGAGAGTGTCGGAAAGCATCTATGTCAGAAAGACCCCTTTGCTGTCAGCCGTGCCCTTCATTTCTCTAGACGTGGAATGCAAAAGGCACTGGCTCACCCCCTCAAGGGGCGACAAGCCACAGACCGTCTTCCTTCCATATCTTTAAGAAGCTGAGCACGAACTCGCTTTCAACAGAGCTCTTTCTGTGTCCAGGCTACATCTCATACAAAGGCAGCTGACACGCCATTTCTTTTCAGCGCTTAACTCGCAGATTTGGAACTTCTGCTCCTGCCACATTTCCACCTTGACAACCCGGCTCAGACGAAATGTCTACATCTTCCCCTTCAGCAACGGGGACGAGGCCCAGATGACTGTGCTTTCGCATGCTTAGCAGGAGCAGACAATAGGCTTTTTATAAACCGCCATTGTGCACTGGGTCAGAGAGTGTCAGAATGCACCTATGTCAGAAAGGGCCCTTTGCTGTCAGCCGTGCCCTCCATTGCTCTAGAGGTGGAAGGCACAAAGCACTGCCTCCATCCTTCAATTGGAGACAAGCCAGCAACTGGCCTGCTTCCAGCTCTTTAGGAAGCTGGGAAAGCACTCGCATTCCACAGTGCTCGTACAGCGTCTTGGGAACGTCTCATACAAAGGCAGATGAACACCGTGTCTTTTCAGCCCTTAACTCACCAATCTGCAACATCTGCTTCTGCCGCATTTCCACCTTGCCTACCCGGCTCAGACGAAATGCCTACATCTTCCCCTGAAGCGACTGTGCTGATTCCCAAATGATTGAGCATCCACATGCTTAGGAGGCGATAAACTGCATGCCTTTTTCCAGCCACCATTTTACACTGCTTAGAGAGCGTCAGAAATCAGCAATGTCAGACAGGCCCCTTTGCTCTCAGCCATGCCCTCCATTGCTCTCGGGGTGGAAGGCACAAGGCACTGGTTCTGGATCCACCCCTCAATGGGAGACAAATCACATCTTGTCCTGTCTCCAGCTCTTTAGGAAGTGGAGAATAAACTCCCTTTCCACAGTGCTCTTACAGCGTCCTGGGAACATCTCATACAAAGGAGTCTGAACGCCGTTTCTTTTCAGCACTTCACTCGCCAGTCTGGGACAGCTGCATCCTGCACGTTTCCACCTTGCCAACCCGGCTCAGACGAAATGCCTACATCTTCCCCTTGAGCAATGGGGATGAGGCCCAAAGGATTGTGGTTCCACGTGCTGAGGAGGAGAGAGGCAATAGGCTTTTAACTAACCACGAAGTGCAACGGTTGGGAGAGTGTCAGAAGGCACAAATGGCAGAAACACCCCTTTCCTCTCAGCCGCGCCCTCCATTGCTGTAGAGGTGGAAGGCACAAAGCACTGCCTCCATCCTTCAATGGGAGACAAGCCATAAACTGTCTTGCCTCCAGCTCTTTAGGAAGCTGGGAAAGAACTCGCTTTCCACAGTGCTGTTACAGCATACGAGGAAATTCTCATACAGAGGCAGCTCAAACGCCATTTCTTCCCAGTGCTTAACTGACCGCTTTAGGACTTGCGCTTCTGCCACATTTCCACCTTGCCAACCCGGCTCAGACGAAATGCCTACATCTTCCCCTTAAGCAACGGGGGCGAAGCTCACATGATTGTGCTGCCACATGCTTAGCAGGAGCAGACAATAGGCTTTTTACAAGCCGCCCTTGTGCACTGGGTCAGAGAGTGTCAGAATGCACCTATGTCAGAAAGGGCCCTTTGCTCTCAGCGGTGCCCTCCATTGCTTTAGAGGTGGAAGGCACAAGGCACTGCCTCCATCATTCAAATGGAGACAAGCCATAAACTGTCTTGCCTCCAGCTCTTTAGGAAGCTGACAAACAACTCGCTTTCCACAGTCCTCTTACAGCAGACCGGGGAACTTCTCAGACTAAGGCAGCTCAAATGGCATTTCTTCCCAGCCCTTAACTCGCAGCTTTAGGACTCCTGCTTCTGCCGTAATTCCACCTGGCCAACCCGGCTCAGACGAAATGCCTACATCTTCCCCTGAAGCAACTGGGCTGAGTCCCAAATGATTGAGCGTCCACGTGCTTAGGAGGCGATAGACTGCACGCCTTTTTCCAACCACCATTCTGCACTGCTGGAGAGAGTGTCCGAAAGCAGCTATGTCAGAAAGACCCCTTTGGTCTCAGCCATTCCCTTCATTGCTCTAGACGTGGAATGCACAATGCACTGGCTCCCCCTCTCAAGGGGCGACAAGCCACAGACCAACTTCCTTCCATCTCTTTAGGAAGCTGAGCAAGAACTCGCTTTCAACAGTGCTCTTTCTGTGTCCTGGCAACATCTCATACAAAGGCAGCTGATGTGCCATTTCTTTCAGCACTTAACTCGCAGATTTGGAACCTCTGCTCCTGCCACATTTCCACCTTGCCAACCCGGCTCAGACGAAATGTCTACATCTTCCCCTTCAGCAATGGGGATGAGGCCCAGATGACTGTGCTTCCGCATGCTTAGCAGGAGAGGACAATAGGCTTTTTACAAACCGCCATTGTGCACTGGGTCAGAGAGTGTCATAATGCACCTATGTCAGAAAGGGCCCTTTGCTCTCAGCCGTGCCCTCCATTGCCCTAGTGGTGGAAGGCACAAAGCACTGCCTCAATCCTTAAATTGGATACAAGCCAGCAACTGTCCTGCTTCCAGATCTTTAGGAAGCTGGGAAAGCACTCGCATTCCACAGTGCTCTTGCAGCGTCCTGGGAACGTCTCATACAAAGGCAGCTGAACACCGTGTCTTTTCAGCCCTTAACTCACCAATCTGCTACATCTGCTTCTGCCGCATTTCCACCTTGCCAACCCGGCTCAGACGAAATGCCTACATCTTCCCCTGAAGAGAATGTGCTGATTCCCAAATGATTGAGCATCCACATGCTTAGGAGGCGATAAACTGCATGCCTTTTTCCAACCACCATTTTACACTGCTTAGAGAGGGTCGGAAAGCAGCTATGTCAGAAAGGCCCCTTTGCTCTCAGCCATGCCCTCCATTGTTCTCGAGGTGGAAGGCACAAGGCACTGGTTCTGGATCCACCCCTCAATGGGAGACAAACCACATCTTGGCCTGCTTCCAGCTCTTTAGGAAGTGGAGAAAAAACTCCCTTTCCACAGTGCTCTTACAGCGTCCTGGGAACATCTCATACAAAGGAGGCTGAACAATGTTTCTTTTCAGCACTTCACTCGCCAGTCTGGGACATCTGCATCCTGCACGTTTCCACCTTGCCAACCAGGCTCAGAGGAAATGCCTACATCTTCCCCTGAAGCAACTGGGCTGAGTCCCAAATGATTGAGCGTCCACGTGCTTAGGAGGCGATAGACTGCACGCCTTTTGCCAACCACCATTGTGCACTGCTGGAGAGAGTGTCGGAAAGCAGCTATGTCAGAAAGACCCCTTTGCTCTCAGCCGTGCCCTTCATTTCTCTAGACGTGGAATGCAAAAGGCACTGGCTCACCCCCTCAAGGGGCGACAAGCCACAGACCATCTTCCTTCCATCTCTTTAGGAAGCTGAGCAAGAACTCGCTTTCAACAGAGCTCTTCCTATGTCCAGGCTACATCTCATACAAAGGCAGCTGACACGCCATTTCTTTTCAGCGCTTAACTCGCAGATTTGGAACTTCTGCTCCTGCCACATTTCCACCTTGCCAACCCGGCTCAGACGAAATGTCTACATCTTCCCCTTCAGCAACGGGGATGAGGCCCAGATGACTGTGCTTCCGCATGCCTAGCAGGAGCAGACAATAGGCTTTTTACAAATCGCCATTGTGCACAGGGTCAGAGAGTGTCAGAATGCACCTATGTCAGAAAGGGCCCTTTGCTGTCAGCCGTGCCCTCCATTGCTCTAGAGGTGGAAGTCACAAAGCACTGCCTCCATCCTTCAATTGGAGACAAGCCAGCAACTGGCCTGCTTCCAGCTCTTTAGGAAGCTGGGAAAGCACTCGCATTCCACAGTGCTCGTACAGCGTCTTGGGAATGTCTCATACAAAGGCAGATGAACACCGCGTCTTTTCAGCCCTTAACTCACCAATCTGCAACATCTGCTTCTGCCGCATTTCCACCTTGCCTACCCGGCTCAGACGAAATGCCTACATCTTCCCCTGAAGCGACTGTGCTGATTCCCAAATGATTGAGCATCCACATGCTTAGGAGGCGATAAACTGCATGCCTTTTTCCAGCCACCATTTTACACTGCTTAGAGAGCGTCAGAAATCAGCAATGTCAGACAGGCCCCTTTGCTCTCAGCCATGCCCTCCATTGCTCTCGGGGTGGAAGGCACAAGGCACTGGTTCTGGATCCACCCCTCAATGGGAGACAAATCACATCTTGTCCTGTCTCCAGCTCTTTAGGAAGTGGAGAATAAACTCCCTTTCCACAGTGCTCTTACAGCGTCCTGGGAACATCTCATACAAAGGAGTCTGAACGCCGTTTCTTTTCAGCACTTCACTCGCCAGTCTGGGACAGCTGCATCCTGCACGTTTCCACCTTGCCAACCCGGCTCAGACGAAATGCCTACATCTTCCCCTTGAGCAATGGGGATGAGGCCCAAAGGATTGTGGTTCCACATGCTGAGGAGGAGAGAGGCAATAGGCTTTTAACTAACCACGAAGTGCAACGGTTGGGAGAGTGTTAGAAGGCACCAATGGCAGAAACACCCCTTTCCTCTCAGCCGCGCCCTCCATTGCTGTAGAGTTGGAAGGCACAAAGCACTGCCTCCATCCTTCAATGGGAGACAAGCCATAAACTGTCTTGCCTCCAGCTCTTTAGGAAGCTGGGAAACAACTCGCTTTCCACAGTGCTGTTACAGCATACGAGGAAACTCTCATACAGAGGCAGCTCAAACGCCATTTCTTCCCAGTGCTTAACTGGCCGCTTTAGGACTTCCGCTTCTGCCACCGTTACACCTTGCCAACCCGGCTCAGACGAAATGCCTACATCTTCCCCTTAAGCAATGGGGGCGAAGCACACATGATTGTGCTGCCACATGCTTTGCAGGAGCAGACAATAGGCTTTTTACAAACCGCCATTGTGCACTGTGTTAAAGAGTGTCAGAATGCACCTATGTCAGAAGGGGTCCTTTGCTCCCAGCCATGCCCTCCATTGCTCTAGAGGTGGAAGGCACAAAGCACTGCCTCCATCCTTCAATTGGAGAGAAGCCATAAAATGTCTTGCCTCCAGCTCTTTAGGAAGCTGACAAACAACTCGCTTTCCACAGACCTGTTACAGCAGACCGGTTAACTTCTCATACAAAGGCTGCTCAAATGGCATTTCTTCCCAGCCCTTAACTCGTAGCTTAGGACTCCTGCTTCTGCCGCAATTCCACCTTGCCAACCCGGCTCAGACGAAATGCCTACATCTTCCCCTGAAGCAACTGGGCTGAGTCCCAAATGATTGAGCGTCCACGTGCTTAGGTGGCGATAGACTGCACGCCTTTTTCCAACCACCATTGCGCACTGCTGGAGAGAGTGTCGGAAAGCAGCTATGTCAGAAAGACCCCTTTGCTCTCAGCCGTGCCCTTCATTGCTCTAGACGTGGAATGCACAATGCACTGGCTCACCCCTCAAGGGGCGACAATCCAGAGACCATCTTCCTTCCATCTCTTTAGGAAGCTGAGCAAGAACTCGCTTTCCACAGTGCTCTTTCTGTGTCCTGGCAGCATCTCATACAAAGGCAGCTGATATGCCATTTCTTTTCAGCGCTTAACTCGCAGATTTGGAACTTCTGCTCCTGCCACATTTCCACCTTGCCAACCCGGCTCAGACGAAATGTCTACATCTTCCCCTTCAGCAACGGGGACGAGGCCCAGATGACTGTGCTTCCGCATGCTTAGCAGGAGCACACGATAGGCTTTTTACAAACCGCCATTGTGCGCTGGGTCAGAGAGTGTCAGAATGCACCTATGTCAGAAAGGGCCCTTTGCTCTCAGCCGTGCCCTCCATTGCTCTAGAGGTGGAAGGCACAAAGCACTGCCTCCATCCTTCAATTGGAGACAAGCCAGCAACTGTCCTGCTTCCAGCTCTTTAGGAAGCTGGGAAAACACTCGCATTCCACAGTGCTCTTTCAGCGTTCTGGGGAAAGTCTCGTACAAAGGCAGCTGAACACCGTGTCTTTTCAGCCCTTAACTCACCAATCTGCAACATCTGCTTCTGCCGCATTTCCACCTTGTGAACCCGGCTCAGACGAAATGCCTACATCTTCCCCTCAAGCGACTGTGCTGATTCCCAAATGATTGAGCATCCACATGCTTAGGAGGCGATAAACTGCATGCCTTTTTCCAACCACCATTTTACACTGCTTAGAGAGCATCGGAAAGCAGCGATGTCAGAAAAGCCCCTTTGCTCTCAGCCATGCCCTCCATTTCTCTCGAGGTGCAAGGCACAAGGCACTGGTTCTGGATCCACCCCTCAATGGGAGACAAACCACATCTTGGTCTGCTTCAAGCTCTCTAGGAAGTGGAGAAAAAACTCCCTTTCCACAGTGCTCTTACAGCGTCCTTGGAACATCTCATACAACGGAGGCTGAACGCCGTTTCATTTCGGCACTTCACTCGCCAGTCTGGGACATCTGCATCCTGCACGTTTCCACCTTGCCAACACGGCTCAGACGAAATGCCTACAACTTCCCCTTGAGCAATGGGGATGAGGCCCATAGGATTGTGGTTCCACATGCTGAGGAGGAGAGAGACAATAGGCTTTTAACTAACCACGAAGTGCAACGGTTGCGAGAGTGTCAGAAAGCACCAATGGCAGAAAGACCCCTTTACTCTCAGCCGCGCCCTCCATTGCTGTAGAGGTGGAAGGCACAAAGCACTGCCTCCATCCTTCAATGGGAGACAAGCCATAAACTGTCTTGCCTCCAGCTCTTTAGGAAGCTGGGAAAGAACTCGCTTTCCACAGTGCTGTTACAGCATACGACGAAACTCTCATACAGAGGCAGCTCAAACGCCATTTCTTCCCAGTGCTTAACTGGCCGCTTTAGGACTTCCGCCTCTGTCACAGTTCCACCTTGCCAACCCGGCTCAGGCGAAATGCCTACATCTTCACCTTAAGCAACGGGGACGAGGCCCAGATGACTGTGCTTCCGCATGCTTAGCAGGAGCAGACAATAGGCTTTGTACAAACCGCCATTGTGCACTGGGTCAGAGAGTGTCAGAATGCACCTATGTCAGAAAGGGCCCTTTGCTCTCAGACGTGCCCTCCATTGCTCTAGAGGTGGAAGGCACAAAGCACTGCCTCCATCCTTCAATGGGAGACAAGCCATAAACTGTCTTGCCACCAGCTCTTTAGGAAGCTGACAAACAACTCGCTTTCCACAGTCCTGTTACAGCAGACCGGTTAACTTCTCATACAAAGGCTGCTCAAATGGCATTTCTTCCCAGCCCTTAACTCGCAGCTTAGGACTCCTGCTTCTGCCACAATTCCACCTTGCCAACCCGGCTCAGACGAAATGCCTACATCTTCCCCTGAAGCAACTGGGCTGAGTCCCAAATGATTGAGCGTCCACGTGCTTAGGAGGCGATAGACTGCACGCCTTTTTCCAACCACCATTGCGCACTGCTGGAGAGAGTGTCGGAAAGCAGCTATGTCAGAAAGACCCCTTTGCTCTCAGCTGTGCCCTCCATTTCTCTAGAGGTGTAAGGCACAAAGCACTGCCTCCATCCTTCAATTGGAGACAAGCCAGCAACTGTCCTGCTTCCAGCTCTTTAGGAAGCTGGGAAAGCATTCGCATTCCACAGTGCTCTTACAGCGTCCTGGGAACGTCTCATAGAAAGGCAGCTGAACACCGTGTCTTTCCAGCCCTTAACTCACCAATCTGCAACATCTGCTTCTGCCCCATTACCACCTTGCCAACCCGGCTCAGACGAAATGCCTACATCTTCCCCTCAAGCGACTGTGCTGATTCCCAAATGATTGAGCATCCACATGCTTAGGAGGCGATAAACTGCATGCCTTTTTCCAACCACCATTTTACACTGCTTAGAGAGCTTCGGAAAGCAGCTATGCCAGAAAGGCACCTTTGCTCTCAGCCATGCCCTCCATTGCTCTCGAGGTGGAAGGCACAAGGCACTGGTTCTGGATCCACCCCTCAATGGGAGACAAACCACATCTTGTCCTGCTTCCAGCTCGTTAGGAAGTGGAGAAGAAACTCCCTTTCCACAGTGCTCTTACAGCGTCCTGGGAACATCTCATACAAAGGAGGCTGAACGCCGTTTGTTTTCAGCAATTCACTCGACAGTCTGGGACATCTGCACCCTCACGTTTCCACCTTGCCAACCCGGCTCAGACGAAATGCCTACATCTTCCCCTTGAGCAATGGGGATGAGGCCCATAGGATTGTGGTTGCACATGCTGAGGAGGAGAGAGACAATAGGGTTTTAACTAACCACGAAGTGCAACGGTTGGGAGAGTGTCAGAAAGCACCAATGGCAGAAAGACCCCTTTACTCTCAGCCGCGCCCTCCATTGCTGTAGAGGTGGAAGGCACAAAGCACTGCCTCCATCCTTCAATGGGAGACAAGCCATAAACTGTCTTGCCTCCAGCTCTTTAGGAAGCTGGGAAAGAACTCGTTTTCCACAGTGCTGTTACAGCATGCGAGGAAACTCTCATACAGAGGCAGCTCAAACGCCATTTCTTCCCAGTGCTTAAGTGGCCGCTTTAGGACTTCCGCTACTGCCACAGTTCCACCTTGCCAACCCGGCTCAGACGAAATGTCTACATCTTCCCCTTCAGCAACGGGGACGAGGCCCAGATGACTGTGCTTCCGCATGCTTAGCAGGAGCACACGATAGGCTTTTTACAAACCGCCATTGTGCACTGGGTCAGAGAGTGTCAGAATGCACCTATGTCAGAAAGGGCCCTTTGCTCTCAGCCGTGCCCTCCATTGCTCTAGAGGTGGAAGGCACAAAGCACTGCCTCCATCCTTCAATTGGAGAAAAGCCTGCAACTGTCCTGCTTCCAGCTCTTGAGGAAGCTGGAAAGCACTCGCATTCCACAGTGCTCTTACAGTGTCCTGGGAACGTCTCATACAAAGGCAGCTGAACACCGTGTCTTTTCAGCCCTTAACTCACCAATCTGCTACATTTGCTTCTGCCGCATTTCCACCTTGCCAACCCGGCTCAGACGAAATGCCTACATCTTCCCCTCAAGCGACTGTGCTGATTCCCAAATGATTGAGCATCCACATGCTTAGGAGGCGATAAACTGCATGCCTTTTTCCAACCACCATTTTACACTGCTTAGAGAGCATCGGAAAGCAGCTATGTCAGAAAAGCCCCTTTGCTCTCAGCCATGCCCTCCATTTCTCTCGAGGTGCAAGGCACAAGGCACTGGTTCTGGATCCACCCCTCAATGGGAGACAAACCACATCTTGGTCTGCTTCAAGCTCTCTAGGAAGTGGAGAAAAAACTCCCTTTCCACAGTGCTCTTACAGCGTCCTGGGAACATCTCATACAAAGGAGGCTGAACGCCGTTTCATTTCGGCACTTCACTCGCCAGTCTGGGACATCTGCATCCTGCACGTTTCCACCTTGCCAACATGGCTCAGACGAAATGCCTACAACTTCCCCTTGAGCAATGGGGATGAGGCCCATAGGATTGTGGTTCCACATGCTGAGGAGGAGAGAGACAATAGGCTGTTAACTAACCACGAAGTGCAACGGTTGCGAGAGTGTCAGAAAGCACCAATGGCAGAAAGACCCCTTTACTCTCAGCCGCACCCTCCATTGCTGTATAGGTGGAAGGCAAAAAGCACTGCCTCCATCCTTCAATGGGAGACAAGCCATAAACTGTCTTGCCTCCAGCTCTTTAGGAAGCTGGGAATGAACTCGCTTTCCACAGTGCTGTTACAGCATACGAGGAAACTCTCATACAGAGGCAGCTCAAACGCCATTTCTTCCCAGTGCTTAACTGCCCGCTTTAGGACTTCCGCCTCTGTCACAGTTCCACCTTGCCAACCCGGCTCAGGCGAAATGCCTACATCTTCACCTTAAGCAACGGGGACGAGGCCCAGACGACTGTGCTTCCGCATGCTTAGCAGGAGCAGACAATAGGCTTTGTACAAACCGCCATTGTGCACTGGGTCAGAGAGTGTAAGAATGCACCTATGTCAAAAAGGGCCCTTTGCTCTCAGCCGTGCCCTCCATTGCTCTAGAGGTGGAAGGCACAAAGCACTGCCTCCATCCTTCAATGGGAGACAAGCCATAAACTGTCTTGCCTCCAGCTCTTTAGGAAGCTGGGAAAGAACTCGCTTTCCACAGTCCTGTTACAGCAGACCGGGGAACTTCTCATACAAAGGCAGCTCAAATGTCATTTCTTCCCAGCCCTTAACTCGCAGCTTAGGACTCCTGCTTCTGCCGCAATTCCACCTTGCCAACCCGGCTCGGACGAAATGCCTACATCTTCCCCTGAAGCGACTGTGCTGATTCCCAAATGATTGAGCATCCACATGCTTAGGAGGCGATAAACTGCATGCCTTTTTCCAACCACCATTTTACACTGCTTAGAGAGCATCGGAAAGCAGCTCTGTCAGAAAAGCCTCTTTGCTTTCAGCCATGCCCTCCATTTCTCTCGAGGTGCAAGGCACAAGGCACTGGTTCTGGATCCACCCCTCAATGGGAGACAAACCACATCTTGGTCTGCTTCAAGCTCTCTAGGATGTGGAGAAAAAACTCCCTTTCCACAGTGCTCTTACAGCGTCCTGGGAACATCTCACACAAAGGAGGCTGAACGCCGTTTCATTTCGGCACTTCACTCGCCAGTCTGGGACATCTGCATCCTGCACGTTTCCACCTTGCCAACACGGCTCAGACGAAATGTCTACATCTTCCCCTTGAGCAATGGGGATGAGGCCCATAGGATTGTGGTTGCACATGCTGAGGAGGAGAGAGACAATAGGCTTTTAACTAACCACGAAGTGCAACGGTTGGGAGAGTGTCAGAAAGCACCAATGGCAGAAAGACCCCTTTACTCTCAGCCACACCCTCCATTGCTGTATAGGTGGAAGGCACAAAGCACTGCCTCCATCCTTCAATGCGAGACAAGCCATAAACTGTCTTGCCTCCAGCTCTTTAGGAAGCTGGGAAAGAACTCGCTTTCCACAGTGCTGTTACAGCATACGACGAAACTCTAATACAGAGGCAGCTCAAACGCCATTTCTTCCCAGTGCTTAACTGGCTGCTTTAGGACTTCCGCTTCTGTCACAGTTCCACCTTGCCAACCCGGCTCAGGCGAAATGCCTACATCTTCACCTTAAGCAACGGGGACGAGGCCCAGACGACTGTGCTTCCGCATGCTTAGCAGGAGCAGACAATAGGCTTTGTACAAACCGCCATTGTGCACTGGGTCAGAGAGTGTCAGAATGCACCTATGTCAGAAAGGGCCCTTTGCTCTCAGACGTGCCCTCCATTGCTCTAGAGGTGGAAGGCACAAAGCACTGCCTCCATCCTTCAATTGGAGACAAGCCATAAACTGTCTTGCCTCCAGCTCTTTAGGAAGCTGGGAAAGAACTCGCTTTCCACAGTCCTGTTACAGCAGACCAGGGAACTTCTCATACAAAGGCAGCTCAAATGTCATTTCTTCCCAGCCCTTAACTCGCAGCTTAGGACTCCTGCATCTGCCGCAATTCCACCTTGCCAACCCGGCTCAGACGTAATGCCTGCATCTTCCCCTGAAGCAACTGGGCTGAGTCCCAGATGATTGAGCGTCCACGTGCTTAGGAGGCGATAGACTGCACGCCTTTTTCCAACCACCATTGCGCACTGCTGGAGAGAGTGTCGGAAAGCAGCTATGTCAGAAAGACCCCTTTGCTCTCAGCCGTGCCCTTCATTGCTCTAGACGTGGAATGCACAATGCACTGGCTCCCCCCCTTCAAGGGGCGACAAGCCACAGACCATATTCCTTCCATCTCTTTAGGAAGCTGGGAAAGAACTCGCTATACACAGGGCTGTTACAGCATACGAGGATACTCTCATACAGGGGCAGCTCAAACGCCATTTCTTCCCTGTGCTTAACTGGCCGCTTTTTGACTTCCGCTTCTGCCACAGTTCCACCTTGCCAACCGGGCTCAGACGAAATGCCTACATCTTCCCCTTCAGCACAGGGGGCGAAGCCCACATGGTTGTGCTGCCACATGTTAACAGGAGCAGACAATAGGATTTTTACAAACCGCCATTGTGCACTGGGTCAGAGAGTGTAAGAATGCACCTATGTCAGAAAGGGCCCTTTGCTCTCAGCCGTGCCCTCCATTGCTCTAGAGGTGGAAGGCACAAAGCACTGCCTCCGTCCTCCAATTGGAGACAAGCCATAAACTGTCTTGCCTCCAGCTCTTTAGGAAGCTGACAAACAACTCGCTTTCCACAGTCCTGTTACAGCAGACCGGGGAAATTCTCATACAAACGCAGCTCAAATGGCATTTCTTCCCAGCCCTTAACTCGCAGCTTTAGGACTCCTGATTCTGTCGCAATTCCACCTTGCCAACCCGGCTCAGACCAAATGCCTACATCTTCCCCTGAAGCAACTGGGCTGAATCCCAAATGATTGAGCGTCCACGTGCTTAGGAGGCGATAGACTGCACTCCTTTTTCCAGCCGCCATTTTGCACTGCTGGAGAGAGTGTTGGAAAGCAGCTATGTCAGGAAGACCACTTTGCTCTCAGCCGTGCCCTTCATTGCTCTAGACGTGGACAATGCACTGGCTCCCCCCCTCAAGGGGCGACAAGCCACAGACCATCTTCCTTCCATCTCTTTAGGAAGCTGAGCAAGAACTCGCTTTCAACAGTGCTCTTTCGGTGTCCTGGCAACATCGCATACAAAGGCAGCTGATATGCCATTTCTTTTCGACGCTTAACTCGCAGATTTGGAACTTCTGCTCCTGCCACATTTCCACCTTGCCAACCCGGCTCAGACGAAATGTTTACCTCTTCCCCTTCAGCAACGGGGACGAGGCCCAGATGACTGTGCTTCCGCATGCTTAGCAGGAGCAGACAATAGGCTTTTTACAAACCGCCATTGTGCACTGGGTCAGACAGTGTCAGAATGCACCTATGTCAGAAAGGGTCCTTTGCTCTCAGCCGTGCCCTCCATTGCTCTAGAGGTGGAAGGCACAAAGCACTGCCTCCATCCTTCAATTGGAGACAAGCCAGCAACTGTCCTGCTTCCAGCTCTTTAGGAAGCTTGGAAAGCACTCGCATTCCACAGTGCTCTTACTGCGTCCTGGGAACGTCTCATACAAAGGCAGCTGAACACCGTGTCTTTTCAGCCCTTAACTCACCAATCTGCAACATCTGCTTCTGCCGCTTTTCCACCTTCCCAACCCGGCTCAGACGAAATGCCTACATCTTCCCCTCAAGTGACTGTGCTGATTCCCAAATGATTGAGCATCCACATGCTTAGGGGGTGATAAACTGCATGCCTTTTTCCAACCACCATTTTACACTGCTTAGAGTGCGTCGGAAAGCAGCTATGTCAGAAAGGCCCCTTTGCTCTCAGCCATGCCCTCCATTGCGCTCGAGGTGCAAGGCACAAGGCACTGGTTCTGGATCCACCCCTCAATGGGAGACAAACCACATCTTGGCCTGCTTCCAGCTCTTTAGGAATTGGAGAAAAATCTCCCTTTCCACAGTGCTCTCACAGCGTCCTGGGAACATCTCATACAAAGGAGGCTGAACGCCGTTTCTTTTCAGCACTTCACTCGCCAGTCTTGGACATAAGCATCCTGCACTTTTCCACCTTGCCAACCCGGCTCAGACGAAATGCCTACATCTTCCCCTTGAGCAATGGGGATGAAGCCCATAGGATTGTGGTTCCACAGGCTGAGGAGGAGAGAGGCAATAGGCTTTTAACTAACCACGAAGTGCAACGGTTGGGAGAGTGTCAGAAGGCACCAATGGCAGAAACACCCCTTTACTCTCCGCCGCGCCATCCATTGCTGTAGAGGTGGAAGGCACAAAGCACTGCCTCCATCCTTCATTTGGAGACAAGCCAGCAACTGTCCTGCTTCCAGCTCTTTAGGAAGCTGGGAAAGCACTCGCATTCCACAGTGCTCTTACAGCGTCCTGGGAACGTCTCATACAAAGGCAGCTGAACACCGTGTCTTTTCAGCCCTTAACTCACCAATTGCAACATCTGCATCTGCCGCATTTCCACCTTGCCTACCCGGCTCAGACGAAATGCCTACATCTTCCCCTGAAGCGACTGTGCTGATTCCCAAATGATTGAGCATCCACATGCTTAGGAGGCGATAAACTGCATGCCTTTTTCCAACCACCATTTTACACTGATTACAGAGCGTCGGAGAGCAGCTATGTCAGAAAGGCCCCTTTGCTCTCAGCCATGCCCTCCATTGGGCTCGAGGTGGAAGGCACAAGGCACTGGTTCTGGATCCACCCCTCAATGGGAGACAAACCACATCTTGGCCTGCTTCCAGCTCTTTAGGAAGTGGAGAAAAAACTCCCTTTCCACAGTGCTCTTACGGCGTCCATCTTCCTTCCATCTCTTTTGGAAGCTGAGCAAGAACTCGCTTTCAACAGTGCTCTTTCTGTGTCCTGGCAACATCTCATACAAAGGCAGCTGATATGCCATTTCTTTTCAGCGCTTAACTCGCAGATTTGGAACTTCTGCTCCTGCCACATTTCCATGTTGCCAACCCGGCTCAGACGAAATGTCTACATCTTCCCCTTCAGCAATGGGGACGAGGCCCAGATGACTGTGCTTCCGCATGCTTAGCAGGGTCAGACAATAGGCTTTTTACAAACCGCCATTGTGCACTGGGTCAGAGAGTGTCAGAATGCACCTATGTCAGAAAGGGCCCTTTGCTCTCAGCCGTGCCCTCCATTGCTCTAGAGGTGGAAGGCACAAAGCACTGCCTCCATCCTTCAATTGGAGACAAGCCATAAACTGTCTTGCCTGCAGCTCTTTAGTAAGCTGACAAACAACTCGCTTTCCACAGTCCTGTTACAGTAGACCGGGGAACTTCTCATACAAAGGCAGCTCAAATGGCATTTCTTCCCAGCCCTTAACTCGCAGCTTTAGGACTCCTGCTTCTGCCGCAATTCCACCTTGCCAACCCGGCTCAGATGAAATGCCTACATCTTCCCCTGAATAAACTGGTCTGATTGCCAAATGATTGAGCGTCCACGTGCTTAGGAGGCGATAGACTGCACGCCTTTTTCCAACCACCATTGTGCACTGCTGGAGAGAGTGTCGGAAAGCAGCTATGTCAGAAAGACCCCTTTGCTCTCAGCCGTGCCCTTCATTGCTCTAGACGTGGAATGCACAAGGCACTGGCTCCCCCCCTCAAGGGGCGACAAGCCACAGACCATCTTCCTTCCATCTCTTTAGGAAGCTGAGCAAGAACTCGCTTTCAACAGTGCTCTTTCTGTGTCCTGGCAACATCTCATACAAAGGCAGCTGATATGCCATTTCTTTTCAGCGCTTAACTCGCAGATTTGGATCCTTTGCTCCTGCCACATTTCCAGGTTGCAAACCCGGCTCAGACGTAATGTCTATATCTTCCCCTTCAGCAACGGGGACGTGGCCCAGATGATTGTGCTTCCGCATGCTTAGCAGGAGCAGAGAATAGGCTTTTTACAACCCGCCATTGTGCACTGGGTCAGAGAGTGTCAGAATGCACCTATGTCAGAAAGGGCCCTTTGCTCTCAGCCGTGCCCTCCATTGCTGTAGAGGAGGAGGGCACAAAGCACTGCCTCCATCCTTCAATTGGAGACAAGCCAGCAACTGTCCTGCTTCCAGCTCTTTAGGAAGCTGGGAAAGCACTCGCATTCCACAGTGCTCTTACAGCGTCCTGGGAACGTCTCATACAAAGGCAGCTGAACACCGTGTCTTTTCTGCCCTTAACTCACCAATCTGCAACATCTGCTTCTGCCGCATTTCCACCTTGCCAACCCGGCTCAGACGAAATGCCTACATCTTCCCCTGAAGCGACTGTGCTGATTCCCAAATGATTGAGCATCCACATGCTTAGGAGGCGATAAACTGCATGCCTTTTTCCAACCACCATTTTACACTGCTTAGAGAGCGTCGGAAAGCAGCTATGTCAGAAAGGCCCACTTGCTCTCAGCCATGCCCTCCATTGGGCTCGAGGTGGAAGGCACAAGGCACTGGTTCTGGATCCACCCCTCAATGGGAGACAAACCACATCTTGGCCTGCTTCCAGCTCTTTAGGAAGTGGAGAAAAGACTCCCTTTCCACAGTGCTCTTACAGCGTCCTGGGAACATCTCATACAAAGGAGGCTGAACGCCGTTTCTTTTCAGCACTTCACTCGCCAGTCTGGGACGTCTGCATCCTGCACGTTTCCACTTTGCCAACCCGGCTCAGACGAATTGCCTACATCTTCCCCTTGAGCAATGGGGATGAGGCCCATAGGATTGTGGTTCCACATGCTGAGGAGGAGAGAGACAATAGGCTTTTAACTAACCACGAAGTGCAATGGTTCGGAGAGTGTCAGAAAGCACCAATGGCAGAAACACCCCTTTACTCTCAGCTGCGCCCTCCATTGCTGTAGAGATGGAAGGCACAAAGCACTGCCTCCATCCTTCAATGGGAGACAAGCCATAAACTGTCTTGCCTCCAGCTCTTTAGGAAGCTGGGAAAGAACTCGCTTTCCACAGTGCTGTTACAGCATATGAGGAAACTCTCATACAGAGGCAGCTCAAAGGCCATTTCTTCCCAGGGCTTAACTGGCCGCTTTAGGACTTCCGCTTCTGCCACAGTTCCACCTTGCCAAGCCGGCTCAGACGAAATGCCTACATCTTCCCCTTAAGCAACGGGGGCGAAGCCCACATGATTGTGCTGCCACATGCTTAGCAGGAGCAGACAATAGGCTTTTTACAAACCGCCATTGTGCACTGGGTCAGAGAGTGTCAGAATGCACCTGTGTCAGAAAGGGCCCTTTGCTCTCAGCCGTGCCCTCCATTGCTCTAGAGGTGGAAGGCACAAAGCACTGCCTCCATCCTTCAATTGGAGAAAAGCCATAAACTGTCTTGCCCCCAGCTCTTTAGGAAGCTGACAAACAACTCGCTTTCCACAGTCCTTTTACAGCAGACTGGGGAACTTCGCATACAAAGGCAGCTCAAATGGCATTTCTTCCCAGCCCTTAACTCGCAGCTTTAGGACTCCTGCTTGTGCCGCAATACCAACTTGCCAACCCGGCTCAGACGAAATGCCTACATCTTCCCCTGAAGCAACTGGGCTGAGTCCCAAGTGATTGAGCGTCCATGTGCTTAGGAGGCGATAGACTGCACGCCTTTTTCCAACCACCATTGTGCACTGCTGGAGAGAGTGTCGGAAAGCAGCTATGTCAGAAAGACCCCTTTGCTCTCAGCCGTGCCCTTCATTGCTCTAGACGTGGAATGCACAATGAACTGGCTCCCCCCCTCAAGGGGCGACAAGCCACAGCCCATCTTCCTTCCATCTCTTTAGGAAGCTGAGCAAGAACTCGCTTTCAACAGTGCTCTTTCTGTGTCCTGGCAACATCTCATACAAAGGGAGCTGATATGCCATTTCTTTTCAGCGCTTAACTCGCAGATTTGGATCTTCTGCTCCTGCCACATTTCCACCTGTCCAACCCGGCTCAGACGAAATGTCTACATCTTCCACTTCAGCAGCGGGGACGAGGCCCAGATGACTGTGCTTCCGCATGCTTAGCAGGAGCAGACAATAGGCTTTTTACAAACCGCCATTGTGCACTGGGCCAGAGAGTGTCAGAATGCACGTATGTCAGAAGGGGCTCTTGGCTCTCAGCCGTCCCCTCCATTGCTCTAGAGGTGGAAGGCACAAAGCACTGCCTCCATCCTTCAATTGGAGACAAGCCAGCAACTGTCCTGCTTCCAGCTCTTTAGGAAGCTGGGAAAGCACTCGCATTCCACAGTGCTCTTACAGCGTCCTGGGAACGTCTCATACAAAGGCAGCTGAACACCGTGTCTTTTCAGCCCTTAACTCACCAATCTGCAACATCTGCTTCTGCCGCATTTCCACCTTCCCAACCCGGCTCAGACGAAATGCCTACATCTTCCCCTGAAGCGACTGTGCTGATTCCCAAATGATTGAGCATCCACATGCTTAGGATGCGTTAAACTGCATGCCTTTTTCCAACCACCATTTTACACTGCTTAGAGAGCGTCGGAAAGCAGCTATGTCAGAAAGGCCCCTTTGCTCTCAGCCATGCCCTCCATTGCTCTCGAGGAGGAAGGCACAAGGCATTGGTTCTGGATCCACCCCTCAATGGGAGACAAAACACATCTTGGCCTGCTTCCAGCTTTTTAGGAAGTGGAGAAGAAACTCCCTTTCCACAGTGCTCTTACAGCGTCCTGAGAACATCTCATACAAAGGAGGCTGAACGCCGTTTCTTTTCAGCACTTCACTCGCCAGTCTGGGACATCTGCATCCTGCACGTTTCCACCTTGCCAACCCGGCTCAGGCGAAATGCCTACATCTCCCTCTTGAGCAATGGGGATGAGGCCCATAGGATTGTGGTTCCACATGCTGAGGAGGAGAGACACAATAGGCTTTTAACTAACCACGAAGTGCAACGGTTGGGAGAGTGTCAGAAAGCACCAATGGCAGAAAGACACCTTTACTCTCAGCCGCGCCCTCCATTGCTGTAGAGGTGGAAGGCACAAAGCACGGCCTCCATCCTTCAATGGGAGACAAGCCATAAACTGTCTTGCCTCCAGCTCTTTAGGAAGCTGAGAAAGAACTCGCTTTCCACAGTGCTGTTACAGCATACGACGAAACTCTCATACAGAGGCAGCTCAAACGGCATTTCTTCCCAGTGCTTAACTGGCTGCTTTAGGACTTCCGCTTCTGCCACAGTTCCACATTGCCAACACGGCTCAGACGAAATGCCTACATCTTCCCCTTAAGCAACGGGGGCGAAGCCCACATGATTGTGCTGCCCCATGCTTAGCAGGAGCAGACAATAGGCTTTTTACAAACCGCCATTGTGCACTTGGTCAGAGAATGTCAGAATGCACCTATGTCAGAAAGGGCCCTTTGCTCTCAGCCGTGCCCTCCATTGCTCTAGAGGTGGAAGGCACAAAGCACTGCCTCCATCCTTCAATTGGAGACAAGCCATAAACTGTCTTGCCTCCAGCTCTTTAGGAACCTGGCAAAGAACTCGCTTTCCACAGTCCTGTTACAGCAGACCGGGGAACTTATCATACAAAGGCAGCTCAAATGGCATTTCTTCCCAGCCCTTAACTCGCAGCTTAGGACTCCTGCTTCTGCCGCAATTCCACCTTGCCAACCCGGCTCCGACGAAATGCCTACATCTTCCCCTGAAGCAAATGGTCTGAGTCCCAAATGATTGAGCTTCCACGTGCTTAGGAGGCGATAGACTACACGCCTTTTTCCAACCACCATTGCGCACTGCTGGGGAGAGTGTCGGAAAGCAGCTATGTCAGAAAGAGCCCTTTGCTCTCAGCCGTGCCCTTCATTGCTCTAGACGTGGAATGCACAATACACTGGCTCCCCCCCTCAAGGGGCGACAAGCCACAGACCATCTTCCCTCCGTCTCTTTAGGAAGCTGAGCAAGAACTCGCTTTCAACAGTGCTCTTTCTGTGTCCTGGCAACATCTCATACAAAGGCAGCTGATATGCCATTTCTTTTCAGCGCTTAACTCGCAGATTTGGAACTTATGCTCCTGCCACATTTCCACCTTGCCAACCCGGCTCAGACGAAATGTCTACATCTTCCCCTTCAGCAACGGGGACGAGGCCCAGATGACTGTGCTTCCGCATGCTTAGCAGGAGCAGACAATAGGCTTTTTACAAACCGCCATTGTGCGCTGGGTCAGAGAGTGTCAGAATGCACCTATGTCAGAAAGGGCCCTTTGCTCTCAGCCGTGCCCTCCATTGCTCTAGAGGTGGAAGGCACAAAGCACTGCCTCCATCCTTCAATTGGAGACAAGCCAGCAACTGGCCTTCTTCCAGCTCTTTAGGAAGCTGGGAAAGAACTCGCATTCCACAGTGCTCTTACAGCATCCTAGGAACGTCTCATACAAAGGCAGCTGAACACCGTGTCTTTTCAGCCCTTATCTCACCAATCTGAAACATCTGCTTCCGTCGCATTTCCACCTTGCCAACCCGGCTCAGACAAAATGCCTACATCTTCCCCTGAAACGACTGTGCTGATTCCCAAATGATTCAGCATCCACATGCTTAGGAGGCGATAAACTGCCTGCCTTTTTCCAACCACCATTTTACACTGCTTAGAGAGCGTCGGAAAGCAGCTATGTCAGAAAGGCCCCTTTGCTCTCAGCCATGCCCTCCATTGCTCTCGAGGTGGAAGGCACAAGGCACTCGTTCTGGATCCACCCCTCAATGGGAGACAAACCACATCTTGTCCTGTCTCCAGCTCTTTAGGAAGTGGAGAAAAAACTCCCTTTCCACAGTGCTCTTACAGCGTCCTGGGAACATCTCATACAAAGGAGGCTGAACGCCGTTTCTTTTCAGCACTTCACTCGCCAGTCTGGGACATCTGCATGCTGCACGTTTCCACCTTGCCAACCCGGCTCAGGCGAAATGCCTACATCTTCCCCTTGAGCAATGGGGATGAGGCCCATAGGATTGTGGTTCCACATGCTGAGGAGGAGAGAGACAGTAGGCTTTTAACTAACCACGAAGTGCAATGGTTGGGAGATTGTCAGAAAGCACCAATGGCAGAAACACCCCTTTACTCTGAGCTGCGTGCTATATTGCTGTAGAGGTGGAAGGCACAAAGCACTGCCTCCATCCTTCAATGGGAGACAAGCCATAAACTGTCTTGCCTCCAGCTCTTTAGGAAGCTGGGAAAGAACTCGCTTTCCACAGTGCTGTTACAGCATACGAGGAAACTCTCATACAGAGGCAGCTCAAACGCCATTTCTTCCCAGGGCTTAACTGGCCGCTTTAGGACTTCCGCTTCTGCCACAGTTCCACCTTGCCAAGCCGGCTCAGACGAAATGCCTACATCTTCCGCTTAAGCAACGGGGGCGAAGCCCACATGATTGTGCTGCCACATGCTTAGCAGGAGCAGACAATAGGCTTTTTACAAACCGCCATTGTGCACTGGGTCAGAGAGTGTCAGAATGCACCTATGTCAGAAAGGGCCCTTTGCTCTCAGCCGTGCCCTCCATTGCTCTAGAGGTGGAAGGCACAAAGCACTGCCTCCATCCTTCAATTGGAGACAAGCCATAAACTGTCTTGCCTCCAGCTCTTTAGGAAGCTGACAAACAACTCGCTTCCCACAGTCCTTTTACAGCAGACCGGGGAAGTTCTCATACAAAGGCAGCTCAAATGACATTTCTTCTCAGCCCTTAACTCGCAGCTTTAGTACTCCTGCTTCTGCCGCAATTCCACCTTGCCAACCCGGCTCCGACGAAATGCCTAAATCTTCCCCTGAAGCAACTGGGCTGAGTCCCAAATGATTGAGCGTCCACGTGATTAGAAGCGATAGACTGCACGCCTTTTTCCAACCACCATTGCGCACTGCTGGAGAGAGTGTCAGAAAGCAGCTGTGTCAGAAAGACCCCTTTGTTCTCAGCCGTGCCCTTCATTGCTCTAAACGTGGAATGCACAATGCAATGGCTCCCCCCTCAAGGGGCGACAATCTAGAGACCATCTTCCTTACATCTCTCTAGGAAGCTGAGCAAGAACTCGCTTTCAACAGTGCTCTTTCTGTGTCCTGGCAGCATCTCATACAAAGGCAGCTGATATGCCATTTCTTTTCAGCGCTTAACTCGCAGATTTGGAACTTCTGCTCCTGCCACATTTCCACCTTGCCAACCCGGCTCAGACGAAATGTCTACATCTTCCCCTTCAGCAACGGGGACGAGGCCCAGATGACTGTGCTTCCGCATGCTTAGCAGGAGCAGACAATAGGCTTTTTACAAACCGCCATTGTGCACTGGGCCAGAGAGTGTCAGAATGCACCTATGTCAGAAGGGGCTCTTGGCTCTCAGCCATGCCCTCCATTGCTCTAGAGGTGGAAGGCACAAAGCACTGCCTCCATCCTTCAATTGGAGACAAGCCAGCAACTGTCCTGCTTCCAGCTCTTTAGGAAGCTGGGAAAGCACTCGCATTCCACAGTGCTCTTACAGGGTCCTGGGAACGTCTCATACAAAGGCAGCTGAACACCGTGTCTTTTCAGCCCTTAACTCACCAATCTGCAACATCTGCTTCTGCCGCTTTTCCACCTTCCCAACCCGGCTCACACGACATGCCTACATCTTCCCCTGAAGCGACTGTGCTGATTCCCAAATGATTGAGCATCCACATGCTTAGGAGGCGATAAACTGCATGCCTTTTTCCAACCACCATTTTACACTGCTTAGAGAGCGTCGGAAAGCAGCTATGTCAGAAAGGCCCCTTTGCTCTCAGCCATGCCCTCCATTGCTCTCGAGGAGGAAGGCACAAGGCACTGGTTCTGGATCCACCCCTCAATGGGAGACAAAACACATCTTGGCCTGCTTCCAGCTCTTTAGGAAGCGGAGGAGAAACTCCCTTTCCACAGTGCTCTTACAGCGTCCTGGGAACATCTCATACAAAGGAGGCTGAACGCCGTTTCTTTTCAGCACTTCACTCGCCAGTCTGGGACATCTGCATCCTGCACGTTTCCACCTTGCCAACCCGGCTCAGACGAAATGCCTACATCTTCCCCTTGAGCAATGGGGATGAGGCCCATAGGATTGTGGTTCCACATGCTGAGGAGTACAGAGACAATAGGCTTTTAACTAACCACGAAGTGCAACGGTGGGAGAGTGTCAGAAAGCACCAATGGCAGAAAGACCCCTTTACTCTCAGCCGTGCCCTCCATTGCTCTAGAGGTGGAAGGCACAAAGCACTGCCTCCATCCTTCAATTGGAGACAAGCCATAAACTGTCTTGCCTCCAGCTCTTTAGGAAGCTGACAAACAAGTCACTTTCCACAGTCCTGTTACAGCAGACCGGGGAACTTCTCATACAAAGGCTCCTCAAATGGCATTTCTTCCCAGCCCTTAACTCGCAGCTTAGGACTCCTGCTTCTGCCGAAATTCCATCTTGCCAACCCGGCTCAGACGAAATGCCTACATCTTCCCCTGAAGCAACTGGGCTGAGTCCCAAATGATTGAGCATCCACGTGCTTAGGAGGCGATAGACTGCACGCCTTTTTCCAACCACCATTGCGCACTGCTGGAGAGAGTGTCGGAAAGCAGCTATGTCAGAAAGACCCCTTTGCTCTCAGCCGTGCCCTTCATTGCTCTAGACGTGGAATGCACAACGCAATGGCTCCCCCCTCAAGGGGCGACAATCTAGAGACCATCTTCCTTACATCTCTTTAGGAAGCTGAGCAAGAACTCGCTTTCAACAGTGCTCTTTCTGTGTCGTGGCAACATCTCATACAAAGGCAGCTGATATGCCATTTCTTTTCAGCGCTTAACTCGCAGATTTGGAGCTTCTGCTCCTGCCACATTTCCACCTTGCCAACCCGGCTCAGACGAAATGTCTACATCTTCCCCTTCAGCAACGGGGACGAGGCCCAGATGACTGTGCTTCCGCATGCTTAGCAGGAGCAGACAATAGGCTTTTTACAAACCGCCATTGTGCACTGGGCCAGAGAGTGTCAGAATGCACCTATGTCAGAAAGGGCCCTTTGATCTCAGCCGTCCCCTCCATTGCTCTAGAGGTGGAAGGCTCAAAAAACTGCCTCCATCCTTCAATTGGAGACAAGCCAGCAACTGTCCTGCTTCCAGCTCTTTAGGAAGCTGGGAAAGCACTCGCATTCCACAGTGCTCTTACAGGGTCCTGGGAACGTCTCATACAAAGGCAGCTGAACACCGTGTCTTTTCAGCCCTTAACTCACCAATCTGCAACATCTGCTTCTGCTGCATTTCCACCTTGCCAACCCGGCTCAGACGAAATGCCTACATCTTCCCCTCAAGCGACTGTGCTGATTCCCAAATGATTGAGCATCCACATGCTTAGGAGGCGATAAACTGCATGCCTTTTTCCAACCACCATTTTACACTGCTTAGAGAGCGTCGGAAAGCAGCTATGTCAGAAAGGCCCCTTTGCTCTCAACGAGGCCCTCCATTGCTCTCGACGTGGAAGGCACAAGGCACTGGTTCTGGATCCACCCCTCAATGGGAGACAAACAACATCTTGTCCTGTCTCCAGCTCTTTAGGAAGTGGAGAAAAAACTCCCTTTCCACAGTGCTCTTACAGCGTCCTGGGAACATCTCATACAAAGGAGGCTGAACGCCGTTTCTTTTCAGCACTTCACTCGCCAGTCTGGGACATCTGCATGCTGCACGTTTCCACCTTGCCAACCCGGCTCAGGCGAAATGCCTACATCTTCCCCTTGAGCAATGGGGATGAGGCCCATAGGATTGTGGTTCCACATGCTGAGGAGGAGAGAGACAGTAGGCTTTTAACTAACCACGAAGTGCAACGGTTGGGAGATTGTCAGAAAGCACCAATGGCAGAAACACCCCTTTACTCTGAGCTGCGTGCTATATTGCTGTAGAGGTGGAAGGCACAAAGCACTGCCTCCATCCTTCAATGGGAGACAAGCCATAAACTGTCTTGCCTCCAGCTCTTTAGGAAGCTGGGAAAGAACTCGCTTTCCACAGTGCTGTTACAGCATACGAGGAAACTCTCATACAGAGGCAGCTCAAAGGCCATTTCTTCCCAGGGCTTAACTGGCCGCTTTAGAACTTCCGCTTCTGCCACAGTTCCACCTTGCCAACCCGGCTCAGACGAAATGCGTACATGTTCCCCTTTAGCAACGGGGGCGAAGCCCACATGATTGTGCTGCCACATGCTTAGCAGGAGCAGACAATAGGCTTTGTACAAACCGCCATTGTGCACTGGGTCAGAGAGTGTCAGAATGCACCTATGTCAGAAAGGGCCCTTTGCTCTCAGCCGTGCCCTCCATTGCTCTAGAGGTGGAAGGCACAAAGCACTGCCTCCATCCTTCAATTGGAGACAAGCCATAAACTGTCTTGCCTCCAGCTCTTTAGGAAGCTGACAAACAAGTCACTTTCCACAGTCCTGTTACAGCAGACCGGTTAACTTCTCATACAAAGACTGCTCAAATGGCATTCCTTCCCAGCCCTTAACTCGCAGCTTATCACTCCTGCTTCTGCCGCAATTCCACCTTGCCAACCCGGCTCAGACAAAATGCCTACATCTTCCCCTGAAGCAACTGGTCTGAGTCCCAAATGATTGAGCATCCACGTGCTTAGGAGGCGATAGACTGCACGCCTTTTTCCAACCACCATTGCGCACTGCTGGAGAGAGTGTCGGAATGCAGCTATGTCAGAAAGACCCCTTTGCTCTCAGCCGTGCCCTTCATTGCTCTAGACGTGGAATGCACAACGCAATGGCTCCCCCCTCAAGGGGCGACAATCTAGAGACCATCTTCCTTACATCTGTTTAGGAAGCTGAGCAAGAACTCGCTTTCAACAGTGCTCTTTCTGTGTCCTGGCAGCATCTCATACAAAGGCAGCTGATATGCCATTTCTTTTCAGCGCTTAACTCGCAGATTTGGAACTTCTGCTCCTGCCACATTTCCACCTTGCCAACCCGGCTCAGACGAAATGTCTACATCTTCCCCTTCAGCAACGGGGACGAGGCCCAGATGACTGTGCTTCCGCATGCTTAGCAGGAGCAGGCAATAGGCTTTTTACAAACCGCCATTGTGCACTGGGCCAGAGAGTGTCAGAATGCACCTATGTCAGAAGGGGCTCTTGGCTCTCAGCCGTCCCCTCCATTGCTCTAGAGGTGGAAGGCACAAAGCACTGCCTCCATCCTTCAATTGGAGACAAGCCAGCAACTGTCCTGCTTCCAGCTCTTTAGGAAGCTGGGAAAGCACTCGCATTCCACAGGGCTCTTACAGGGTCCTGGGAACGTCTCATACAAAGGCAGCTGAACACCGTGTCTTTTCAGCCCTTAACTCACCAATCTGCAACATCTGCTTCTGCCGCTTTTCCACCTTCCCAACCTGGCTCACACGACATGCCTACATCTTCACCTGAAGCGACTGTGCTGATTCCCAAATGATTGAGCATCCACATGCTTAGGAGGCGATAAACTGCATGCCTTTTTCCAACCACCATTTTACACTGCTTAGAGAGCGTCGGAATGCAGCTATGTCAAAAAGGCACCTTTGCTCTCAGCCATGCCCTCCATTGCTCTCGAGGAGGAAGGCACAAGGCACTGGTTCTGGATCCACCCCTCAATTGGAGACAAACCACATCTTGGCCTGCTTCCAGCTCTTTAGGAAGTGGAGAAGAAACTCCCTTTCCACAGTGCTCTTACAGCGTCCTGGGAACATCTCATACAAAGGAGGCTGAACGCCGTTTCTTTTCAGCACTTCACTCGCCAGTCTGGGACATCTGCATCCTGCACGTTTCCACCTTGCCAACCCGGCTCAGCCGAAATGCCTACATCTTCCCCTTGAGCAATGGGGATGAGGCCCATCGGATTGTGGTTCCACATGCTGAGGAGGACAGAGACAGTAGGCTTTTAACTAACCACGAAGTGCAACGGTTGGGAGAGTGTCAGAAAGCACCAATGGCAGAAAGACCCCTTTACTCTCAGCCACGCCCTCCATTGCTGTAGACGAGGAAGGCACAAAGCACGGCCTCCATCCTTCAATGGGAGACAAGCCATAAACTGTCTTGCCTCCAGCTCTTTAGGAAGCTGGGAAAGAACTCGCTTTCCACAGTGCTGTTACAGCATACGAGGAAACTCTCATACAGAGGCAGCTCAAACTCCATTTCTTTCCAGTGCTTAACTGGCCGCTTTAGAACTTCCGCTTCTGCCACAGTTCCACCTTGCCAACCCGGCTCAGAGGAAATGCCTTCATCTTCCCCTTAAGCAACGGGGGCGAAGCCCACATGATTGTGCTTCCACATGCTTAGCAGGAGCAGACAATAGGCTTTTTACAAACCGCCATTGTGCACTGGGTCAGACAGTGTCAGAATGCACCTATGTCAGAAAGGGCCCTTTGCTCTCAGCCGTGCCCTCCATTGCTCTAGAGGTGGAAGGCACAAAGCACTGCCTCCATCCTTCAATTGGAGACAAGCCATAAACTGTCTTGCCTCCAGCTCTTTAGGAAGCTGACAAACAACTCGCTTTCCACAGTCCTTTTACAGCAGACCGGGGAACTTCTCATACAAAGGCAGCTCAAATGGCATTTCTTCTCAGCCCTTAACTCGCAGCTTTAGTACTCCTGCTTCTGCCGCAATTCCACCTTGCCAACCCGGCTCAGACGAAATGCCTAAATCTTCCATTGAAGCAACTGGGCTGAGTCCCAAATGATTGAGCGTCCACGTGCTTAGAGGCGATAGACTGCACGCCGTTTTCCAACCACCATTGCGCACTGCTGGAGAGAGTGTCGGAAAGCAGCTGTGTCAGAAAGACCCCTTTGTTCTCAGCCGTGCCCTTCGTTGCTCTACACGTGGAATGCACAATGCACTGGCTCCCCCCCTCAAGGGGCGACAAGCCACAGACCATCTTCCTTCCATCTCTTTAGGAAGCTGAGCAAGAACTCGCTTTCAACAGTGCTCCTTCTGTGTCCTGGCAACATCGCATACAAAGGCAGCTGATATGCCATTTCTTTTCAGCGCTTAACTCGCAGATTTGGAACTTCTGCTCCTGCCACATTTCCACCTTGCCAACCCGGCTCAGACGAAATGTCTACATCTTCCCCTTCAGCAACGGGGACGAGGCCCAGATGACTGTGCTTCCGCATGCTTAGCAGGAGCAGACAATAGGCTTTTTAAAACTGCCATTGTGCACTGGGTCAGAGAGTGTCAGAATGCACCTATGTCAGAAAGGGCCCATTGCTCTCAGCCGTGCCCTCCATTGCTGTAGAGGTGGAAGGCACAAAGCACTGCCTCCATCCTTCAATTGGAGACAAGCCAGCAACTGTCCTGCTTCCAGCTCTTTAGGAAGCTGGGAAAGCACTCGCATTCCACAGTGCTCTTACAGCGTCCTGGGAACGTCTCATACAAAGGCAGCTGAACACCGTGTCTTTTCAGCCCTTAACTCACCAATCTGCAACATCTGCTTCTGCCGCTTTTCCACCTTCCCAACCCGGCTCAGACGAAATGCCTACATCTTCCCCTCAAGCGACTGTGCTGATTCCCAAATGATTGAGCATCCACATGCTTAGGAGGTGATAAACTGCATGCCTTTTTCCAACCACCATTTTACACTGCTTAGAGAGCGTCGGAAAGCAGCTATGTCAGAAAGGCCCCTTTGCTCTCAGCCATGCCCTCCATTGCGCTCGAGGTGGAAGGCACAAGGCACTGGTTCTGGATCCACCCCTCAATGGGAGACAAACCACATCTTGGCCTGCTTCCAGATCTTTAGGAAGTTGAGAAGAAACTCCCTTTCCACAGTGCTCTTACAGCGTCCTGGGAACATCTCACACAAAGGAGGCTGAACGCCGTTTCTTTTCAGCACTTCACTCGCCAGTCTGGGACATCTGCATCCTGCACCTTTCCACCTTGCCAACCAGGCTCAGACGAAATGCCTACATCTTCCCCTTGAGCAATGGGGATGAGGCCCATAGGATTGTGGTTCCACATGCTGAGGGGGAGAGAGACAATAGGCTTTTAACTATCCACGAAGTGCAACGGTTCTGAGAGTGTCAGAAAGCACCAATGGCAGAAACACCCCTTTACTCTGAGCCGCGCCCTATATTGCTGCAGAGGTGGAAAGCACAAAGCACTGCCTCCATCCTTCAATGGGAGACAAGCCATAAACTGTCTTGCCTCCAGCTCTTTAGGAAGCTGGGAAAGAACTCGCTTTCCACAGTGCTGTTACAGCATACGAGGAAACGCTCAAACAGAGGCAGCTCAAACGCCATTTCTTTCCAGTGCTTAACTGGCCTTTTAGGACTTCCGCTCCTGCCACAGTTCCACCTTGCCAACCAGGCTCAGACGAAATGCCTACATCTTCCCCTTAAGCAACGGGGGCGAAGCCCACATGATTGTGCTGCCACATGCTTTGCAGGAGCAGACAATAGGCATTTTACAAACCGCCATTGTGCACTGTGTTAAAGAGTGTCAGAATGCACCTATGTCAGAAGGGGTCCTTTGCTCTCAGCCATGCCCTCCATTGATCTAGAGGTGGAAGGCACAAGGCACTGCCTCCATCCTTCAATTGGAGACAAGCCATAAAATATCTTGCCTCCAGCTCTTTAGGAAGCTGACAAACAACTCGCTTTCCACAGTCCTGTTACAGCAGACTGGTTAACTTCTCATACAATGGCTGCTCAAATGTCATTTCTTCCCAGCCCTTAACTCGCAGCTTAGGACTCCTGCTTCTGCCGCAATTCCACCTTGCCAACCCGGCTCAGACGAAATGCCTACATCTTCCCCTGAAGCAACTGGGCTGAGTCCCAAATGATTGAGCGTCCACGTGCGTAGGAGGCGATAGACTGCACGCCTTTTTCCAACCACCATTGCGCACTGCTGCAGAGAGTGTCGGAAAGCAGCTATGTCAGAAATACCCCTTTGCTCTCAGCCGTGCCCTTCATTGCTCTAGACGTGGAATGCACAATGCACTGGCTCACCCCTCAAGGGGCGACAATCCAGAGACCATCTTCCTTCCATCTCTTTAGGAAGCTGAGCAAGAACTCGCTTTCCACAGTGCTCATTCTGTGTCCTGGCAGCATCTCATACAAAGGCAGCTGATATGCCATTTATTTTCAGCGCTTAACTCGCAGATTTGGAACTTCTGCTCCTGCCACATTTCCACCTTGCCAACCCGGCTCAGATGAAATGTCTACATCTTCCCCTTCAGCAACGGGGACGAGGCCCAGATCACTGTGCTTCCGCATGCTTAGCAGGAGCACACGATAGGCTTTTTACAAACCGCCATTGTGCACTGGGTCAGAGAGTGTCAGAATGCACCTATGTCAGAAAGGGCCCTTTGCTCTCAGCCGTGCCCTCCATTGCTCTAGAGGTGGAAGGCACAAAGCACTGCCTCCATCCTTCAATTGGAGACAAGCCAGCAACTGTCCTGCTTCCAGCTCTTTAGGAAGCTGGGAAAGCACTCGCATTCCACAGTGCTCTTTCAGCGTTCTGGGAAAGTCTCATACAAAGGCAGCTGAACACCGTGTCTTTTCAGCCCTTAACTCACCAATCTGCAACATCTGCTTCTGCTGCATTTCCACCTTGCCAACCCGGCTCAGACGAAATGCCTACCTCTTCCCCTCAAGCGACTGTGCTGATTCCCAAATGATTGAGCATCCACATGCTTAGGAGGCGATAAACTGCATGCCTTTTTCCAACCACCATTTTACACTGCTTAGAGAGCGTCGGAAAGCAGCTATGTCAGAAAGGCCCCTTTGCTCTCAACGAGGCCCTCCATTGCTCTCGACGTGGAAGGCACAAGGCACTGGTTCTGGATCCACCCCTCAATGGGAGACAAACAACATCTTGTCCTGTCTCCAGCTCTTTAGGAAGTGGAGAAAAAACTCCCTTTCCACAGTGCTCTTACAGCGTCCTGGGAACATCTCATACAAAGGAGGCTGAACGCCGTTTCTTTTCAGCACTTCACTCGCCAGTCTGGGACATCTGCATGCTGCACGTTTCCACCTTGCCAACCCGGCTCAGGCGAAATGCCTACATCTTCCCCTTGAGCAATGGGGATGAGGCCCATAGGATTGTGGTTCCACATGCTGAGGAGGAGAGAGACAGTAGGCTTTTAACTAACCACGAAGTGCAACGGTTGGGAGATTGTCAGAAAGCACCAATGGCAGAAACACCCCTTTACTCTGAGCTGCGTGCTATATTGCTGTAGAGGTGGAAGGCACAAAGCACTGCCTCCATCCTTCAATGGGAGACAAGCCATAAACTGTCTTGCCTCCAGCTCTTTAGGAAGCTGGGAAAGAACTCGCTTTCCACAGTGATGTTACAGCATACGAGGAAACTCTCATACAGAGGCAGCTCAAACGCCATTTCTTCCCAGGGCTTAACTATCCGCTTTAGAACTTCCGCTTCTGCCACAGTTCCACCTTGCCAACCCGGCTCAGACGAAATGCGTACATGTTCCCCTTTAGCAACGGGGGCGAAGCCCACATGATTGTGCTGCCACATGCTTAGCAGGAGCAGACAATAGGCTTTTTACAAACCCCCATTGTGCACTGGGTCAGAGAGTGTCAGAATGCACCTATGTCAGAAAGGGCCCTTTGCTCTCAGCCGTGCCCTCCATTGCTCTAGAGGTGGAAGGCACAAAGCACTGCCTCCATCCTTCAATTGGAGACAAGCCATAAACTGTCTTGCCTCCAGCTCTTTAGGAAGCTGACAAACAAGTCACTTTCCACAGTCCTGTTACAGCAGACCAGTTAACTTCTCATACAAAGACTGCTCAAATGGCATTCCTTCCCAGCCCTTAACTCGCAGCTTATCACTCCTGCTTCTGCCGCAATTCCACCTTGCCAACCCGGCTCAGACAAAATGCCTACATCTTCCCCTGAAGCAACTGGTCTGAGTCCCAAATGATTGAGCATCCACGTGCTTAGGAGGCGATAGACTGCACGCCTTTTTCCAACCACCATTGCGCACTGCTGGAGAGAGTGTCGGAATGCAGCTATGTCAGAAAGACCCCTTTGCTCTCAGCCGTGCCCTTCATTGCTCTAGACGTGGAATGCACAACGCAATGGCTCCCCCCTCAAGGGGCGACAATCTAGAGACCATCTTCCTTACATCTGTTTAGGAAGCTGAGCAAGAACTCGCTTTCAACAGTGCTCTTTCTGTGTCCTGGCAGCATCTCATACAAAGGCAGCTGATATGCCATTTCTTTTCAGCGCTTAACTCGCAGATTTGGAACTTCTGCTCCTGCCACATTTCCACCTTGCCAACCCGGCTCAGACGAAATGTCTACATCTTCCCCTTCAGCAACGGGGACGAGGCCCAGATGACTGTGCTTCCGCATGCTTAGCAGGAGCAGACAATAGGCTTTTTACAAACCGCCATTGTGCACTGGGCCAGAGAGTGTCAGAATGCACCTATGTCAGAAGGGGCTCTTGGCTCTCAGCCGTCCCCTCCATTGCTCTAGAGGTGGAAGGCACAAAGCACTGCCTCCATCCTTCAATTGGAGACAAGCCAGCAACTGTCCTGCTTCCAGCTCTTTAGGAAGCTGGGAAAGCACTCGCATTCCACAGTGCTCTTACAGCGTCCTGGGAACGTCTCATACAAAGGCAGCTGAACACCGTGTCTTTTCAGCCCTTAACTCACCAATCTGCAACATCTGCTTCTGCCGCTTTTCCACCTTCCCAACCTGGCTCACACGACATGCCTACATCTTCACCTGAAGCGACTGTGCTGATTCCCAAATGATTGAGCATCCACATGCTTAGGAGGCGATAAACTGCATGCCTTTTTCCAACCACCATTTTACACTGCTTAGAGAGCGTCGGAAAGCAGCTATGTCAAAAAGGCACCTTTGCTCTCAGCCATGCCCTCCATTGCTCTCGAGGAGGAAGGCACAAGGCACTGGTTCTGGATCCACCCCTCAATTGGAGACAAACCACATCTTGGCCTGCTTCCAGCTCTTTAGGAAGTGGAGAAGAAACTCCCTTTCCACAGTGCTCTTACAGCGTCCTGGGAACATCTCATACAAAGGAGGCTGAACGCCGTTTCTTTTCAGCACTTCACTCGCCAGTCTGGGACATCTGCATCCTGCACGTTTCCACCTTGCCAACCCGGCTCAGCCGAAATGCCTACATCTTCCCCTTGAGCAATGGGGATGAGGCCCATCGGATTGTGGTTCCACATGCTGAGGAGGACAGAGACAGTAGGCTTTTAACTAACCACGAAGTGCAACGGTTGGGAGAGTGTCAGAAAGCACCAATGGCAGAAAGACCCCTTTACTCTCAGCCACGCCCTCCATTGCTGTAGACGAGGAAGGCACAAAGCACGGCCTCCATCCTTCAATGGGAGACAAGCCATAAACTGTCTTGCCTCCAGCTCTTTAGGAAGCTGGGAAAGAACTCGCTTTCCACAGTGCTGTTACAGCATACGAGGAAACTCTCATACAGAGGCAGCTCAAACTCCATTTCTTTCCAGTGCTTAACTGGCCGCTTTAGAACTTCCGCTTCTGCCACAGTTCCACCTTGCCAACCCGGCTCAGAGGAAATGCCTTCATCTTCCCCTTAAGCAACGGGGGCGAAGCCCACATGATTGTGCTTCCACATGCTTAGCAGGAGCAGACAATAGGCTTTTTACAAACCGCCATTGTGCACTGGGTCAGACAGTGTCAGAATGCACCTATGTCAGAAAGGGCCCTTTGCTCTCAGCCGTGCCCTCCATTGCTCTAGAGGTGGAAGGCACAAAGCACTGCCTCCATCCTTCAATTGGAGACAAGCCATAAACTGTCTTGCCTCCAGCTCTTTAGGAAGCTGACAAACAACTCGCTTTCCACAGTCCTTTTACAGCAGACCGGGGAACTTCTCATACAAAGGCAGCTCAAATGGCATTTCTTCTCAGCCCTTAACTCGCAGCTTTAGTACTCCTGCTTCTGCCGCAATTCCACCTTGCCAACCCGGCTCAGACGAAATGCCTAAATCTTCCATTGAAGCAACTGGGCTGAGTCCCAAATGATTGAGCGTCCACGTGCTTAGAGGCGATAGACTGCACGCCGTTTTCCAACCACCATTGCGCACTGCTGGAGAGAGTGTCGGAAAGCAGCTGTGTCAGAAAGACCCCTTTGTTCTCAGCCGTGCCCTTCGTTGCTCTACACGTGGAATGCACAATGCACTGGCTCCCCCCCTCAAGGGGCGACAAGCCACAGACCATCTTCCTTCCATCTCTTTAGGAAGCTGAGCAAGAACTCGCTTTCAACAGTGCTCCTTCTGTGTCCTGGCAACATCTCATACAAAGGCAGCTGATATGCCATTTCTTTTCAGCGCTTAACTCGCAGATTTGGAACTTCTGCTCCTGCCACATTTCCACCTTGCCAACCCGGCTCAGACGAAATGTCTACATCTTCCCCTTCAGCAACGGGGACGAGGCCCAGATGACTGTGCTTCCGCATGCTTAGCAGGAGCAGACAATAGGCTTTTTAAAACTGCCATTGTGCACTGGGTCAGAGAGTGTCAGAATGCACCTATGTCAGAAAGGGCCCATTGCTCTCAGCCGTGCCCTCCATTGCTGTAGAGGTGGAAGGCACAAAGCACTGCCTCCATCCTTCAATTGGAGACAAGCCAGCAACTGTCCTGCTTCCAGCTCTTTAGGAAGCTGGGAAAGCACTCGCATTCCACAGTGCTCTTACAGCGTCCTGGGAACGTCTCATACAAAGGCAGCTGAACACCGTGTCTTTTCAGCCCTTAACTCACCAATCTGCAACATCTGCTTCTGCCGCTTTTCCACCTTCCCAACCCGGCTCAGACGAAATGCCTACATCTTCCCCTCAAGCGACTGTGCTGATTCCCAAATGATTGAGCATCCACATGCTTAGGAGGTGATAAACTGCATGCCTTTTTCCAACCACCATTTTACACTGCTTAGAGAGCGTCGGAAAGCAGCTATGTCAGAAAGGCCCCTTTGCTCTCAGCCATGCCCTCCATTGCGCTCGAGGTGCAAGGCACAAGGCACTGGTTCTGGATCCACCCCTCAATGGGAGACAAACCACATCTTGGCCTGCTTCCAGATCTTTAGGAAGTTGAGAAGAAACTCCCTTTCCACAGTGCTCTTACAGCATCCTGGGAACATCTCACACAAAGGAGGCTGAACGCCGTTTCTTTTCAGCACTTCACTCGCCAGTCTGGGACATCTGCATCCTGCACGTTTCCACCTTGCCAACCAGGCTCAGACGAAATGCCTACATCTTCCCCTTGAGCAATGGGGATGAGGCCCATAGGATTGTGGTTCCACATGCTGAGGGGGAGAGAGACAATAGGCTTTTAACTATCCACGAAGTGCAACGGTTCTGAGAGTGTCAGAAAGCACCAATGGCAGAAACACCCCTTTACTCTGAGCCGCGCCCTATATTGCTGCAGAGGTGGAAAGCACAAAGCACTGCCTCCATCCTTCAATGGGAGACAAGCCATAAACTGTCTTGCCTCCAGCTCTTTAGGAAGCTGGGAAAGAACTCGCTTTCCACAGTGCTGTTACAGCATACGAGGAAACGCTCAAACAGAGGCAGCTCAAACGCCATTTCTTTCCAGTGCTTAACTGGCCTTTTAGGACTTCCGCTCCTGCCACAGTTCCACCTTGCCAACCAGGCTCAGACGAAATGCCTACATCTTCCCCTTAAGCAACGGGGGCGAAGCCCACATGATTGTGCTGCCACATGCTTTGCAGGAGCAGACAATAGGCATTTTACAAACCGCCATTGTGCACTGTGTTAAAGAGTGTCAGAATGCACCTATGTCAGAAGGGGTCCTTTGCTCTCAGCCATGCCCTCCATTGATCTAGAGGTGGAAGGCACAAGGCACTGCCTCCATCCTTCAATTGGAGACAAGCCATAAAATGTCTTGCCTCCAGCTCTTTAGGAAGCTGACAAACAACTCGCTTTCAACAGTCCTGTTACAGCAGACTGGTTAACTTCTCATACAATGGCTGCTCAAATGTCATTTCTTCCCAGCCCTTAACTCGCAGCTTAGGACTCCTGCTTCTGCCGCAATTCCACCTTGCCAACCCGGCTCAGACGAAATGCCTACATCTTCCCCTGAAGCAACTGGGCTGAGTCCCAAATGATTGAGCGTCCACGTGCGTAGGAGGCGATAGACTGCACGCCTTTTTCCAACCACCATTGCGCACTGCTGCAGAGAGTGTCGGAAAGCAGCTATGTCAGAAATACTCCTTTGCTCTCAGCCGTGCCCTTCATTGCTCTAGACGTGGAATGCACAATGCACTGGCTCACCCCTCAAGGGGCGACAATCCAGAGACCATCTTCCTTCCATCTCTTTAGGAAGCTGAGCAAGAACTCGCTTTCCACAGTGCTCTTTCTGTGTCCTGGCAGCATCTCATACAAAGGCAGCTGATATGCCATTTATTTTCAGCGCTTAACTCGCAGATTTGGAACTTCTGCTCCTGCCACATTTCCACCTTGCCAACCCGGCTCAGACGAAATGTCTACATCTTCCCCTTCAGCAACGGGGACGAGGCCCAGATCACTGTGCTTCCGCATGCTTAGCAGGAGCACACGATAGGCTTTTTACAAACCGCCATTGTGCACTGGGTCAGAGAGTGTCAGAATGCACCTATGTCAGAAAGGGCCCTTTGCTCTCAGCCGTGCCCTCCATTGCCCTTAGAGGTGGAAGGCACAAAGCACTGCCTCCATCCTTCAATTGGAGACAAGCCAGCAACTGTCCTGCTTCCAGCTCTTTAGGAAGCTGGGAAAGCACTCGCATTCCACAGTGCTCTTTCAGCGTTCTGGGAAAGTCTCATACAAAGGCAGCTGAACACCGTGTCTTTGCAGCCCTTAACTCACCAATCTGCAACATCTGCTTCTGCTGCATTTCCACCTTGCGAACCCGGCTCAGAAGAAATGCCTACATCTTCCCCTCAAGCGACTGTGCTGATTCCCAAATGATTGAGCATCCACATGCTTAGGAGGCGATAAACTGCCTGCCTTTTTCCAACCACCATTTTACACTGCTTAGAGAGCGTCGGAAAGCAGCTATGTCAGAAAGGCCCCTTTGCTCTCAACGAGGCCCTCCATTGCTCTCGACGTGGAAGGCACAAGGCACTGGTTCTGGATCCACCCCTCAATGGGAGACAAACAACATCTTGTCCTGTCTCCAGCTCTTTAGGAAGCGGAGAAAAAACTCCCTTTCCACAGTGCTCTTACAGCGTCCTGGGAACATCTCATACAAAGGAGGCTGAACGCCGTTTCTTTTCAGCACTTCACTCGCCAGTCTGGGACATCTGCATGCTGCACGTTTCCACCTTGCCAACCCGGCTCAGGCGAAATGCCTACATCTTCCCCTTGAGCAATGGGGATGAGGCCCATAGGATTGTGGTTCCACATGCTGAGGAGGAGAGAGACAGTAGGCTTTTAACTAACCACGAAGTGCAACGGTTGGGAGATTGTCAGAAAGCACCAATGGCAGAAACACCCCTTTACTCTGAGCTGCGTGCTATATTGCTGTAGAGGTGGAAGGCACAAAGCACTGCCTCCATCCTTCAATGGGAGACAAGCCATAAACTGTCTTGCCTCCAGCTCTTTAGGAAGCTGGGAAAGAACTCGCTTTCCACAGTGCTGTTACAGCATACGAGGAAACTCTCATACAGAGGTAGCTCAAACGCCATTTCTTCCCAGGGCTTAACTGGCCGCTTTAGGACTTCCGCTTCTGCCACAGTTCCACCTTGCCAACCCGGCTCAGACGAAATGCGTACATGTTCCCCTTAAGCAACGGGGGCGAAGCCCACATGATTGTGCTGCCACATGCTTAGCAGGAGCAGACAATAGGCTTTTTACAAACCCCCATTGTGCACTGGGTCAGAGAGTGTCAGAATGCACCTATGTCAGAAAGGGCCCTTTGCTCTCAGCCGTGCCCTCCATTGCTCTAGAGGTGGAAGGCACAAAGCACTGCCTCCATCCTTCAATTGGAGACAAGCCATAAACTGTCTTGCCTCCAGCTCTTTAGGAAGCTGACAAACAAGTCACTTTCCACAGTCCTGTTACAGCAGACCGGTTAACTTCTCATACAAAGACTGCTCAAATGGCATTCCTTCCCAGCCCTTAACTCGCAGCTTATCACTCCTGCTTCTGCCGCAATTCCACCTTGCCAACCCGGCTCAGACAAAATGCCTACATCTTCCCCTGAAGCAACTGGTCTGAGTCCCAAATGATTGAGCATCCACGTGCTTAGGAGGCGATAGACTGCACGCCTTTTTCCAACCACCATTGCGCACTGCTGGAGAGAGTGTCGGAATGCAGCTATGTCAGAAAGACCCCTTTGCTCTCAGCCGTGCCCCTCATTGCTCTAGACGTGGAATGCACAACGCAATGGCTCCCCCCTCAAGGGACGACAATCTAGAGACCATCTTCCTTACATCTGTTTAGGAAGCTGAGCAAGAACTCGCTTTCAACAGTGCTCTTTCTGTGTCCTGGCAGCATCTCATACAAAGGCAGCTGATATGCCATTTCTTTTCAGCGCTTAACTCGCCGATTTGGAACTTCTGCTCCTGCCACATTTCCACCTTGCCAACCCGGCTCAGACGAAATGTCTACATCTTCCCCTTCAGCAACGGGGACGAGGCCCAGATGACTGTGCTTCCGCATGCTTAGCAGGAGCAGACAATAGGCTTTTTACAAACCGCCATTGTGCACTGGGCCAGAGAGTGTCAGAATGCACCTATGTCAGAAGGGGCTCTTGGCTCTCAGCCGTCCCCTCCATTGCTCTAGAGGTGGAAGGCACAAAGCACTGCCTCCATCCTTCAATTGGAGACAAGCCAGCAACTGTCCTGCTTCCAGCTCTTTAGGAAGCTGGGAAAGCACTCGCATTCCACAGTGCTCTTACAGCGTCCTGGGAACGTCTCATACAAAGGCAGCTGAACACCGTGTCTTTTCAGCCCTTAACTCACCAATCTGCAACATCTGCTTCTGCCGCTTTTCCACCTTCCCAACCTGGCTCACACGACATGCCTACATCTTCACCTGAAGCGACTGTGCTGATTCACAAATGATTGAGCATCCACATGCTTAGGAGGCGATAAACTGCATGCCTTTTTCCAACCACCATTTTACACTGCTTACAGAGCGTCGGAAAGCAGCTATGTCAAAAAGGCACCTTTGCTCTCAGCCATGCCCTCCATTGCTCTCGAGGAGGAAGGCACAAGGCACTGGCGCTGGATCCACCCCTCAATTGGAGACAAACCACATCTTGGCCTGCTTCCAGCTCTTTAGGAAGTGGAGAAGAAACTCCCTTTCCACAGTGCTCTTACAGCGTCCTGGGACCATCTCATACAAAGGAGGCTGAACGCCGTTTCTTTTCAGCACTTCACTCGCCAGTCTGGGACATCTGCATCCTGCACGTTTCCACCTTGCCAACCCGGCTCAGCCGAAATGCCTACATCTTCCCCTTGAGCAATGGGGATGAGGCCCATCGGATTGTGGTTCCACATGCTGAGGAGGACAGAGACAGTAGGCTTTTAACTAACCACGAAGTGCAACGGTTGGGAGAGTGTCAGAAAGCACCAATGGCAGAAAGACCCCTTTACTCTCAGCCACGCCCTCCATTGCTGTAGACGAGGAAGGCACAAAGCACGGCCTCCATCCTTCAATGGGAGACAAGCCATAAACTGTCTTGCCTCCAGCTCTTTAGGAAGCTGGGAAAGAACTCGCTTTCCACAGTGCTGTTACAGCATACGAGGAAACTCTCATACAGAGGCAGCTCAAACTCCATTTCTTTCCAGTGCTTAACTGGCCGCTTTAGAACTTCCGCTTCTGCCACAGTTCCACCTTGCCAACCCGGCTCAGAGGAAATGCCTTCATCTTCCCCTTAAGCAACGGGGGCGAAGCCCACATGATTGTGCTTCCACATGCTTAGCAGGAGCAGACAATAGGCTTTTTACAAACCGCCATTGTGCACTGGGTCAGACAGTGTCAGAATGCACCTATGTCAGAAAGGGCCCTTTGCTCTCAGCCGTGCCCTCCATTGCTCTAGAGGTGGAAGGCACAAAGCACTGCCTCCATCCTTCAATTGGAGACAAGCCATAAACTGTCTTGCCTCCAGCTCTTTAGGAAGCTGACAAACAACTCGCTTTCCACAGTCCTTTTACAGCAGACCGGGGAACTTCTCATACAAAGGCAGCTCAAATGGCATTTCTTCTCAGCCCTTAACTCGCAGCTTTAGTACTCCTGCTTCTGCCACAATTCCACCTTGCCAACCCGGCTCAGACGAAATGCCTAAATCTTCCATTGAAGCAACTGGGCTGAGTCCCAAATGATTGAGCGTCCACGTGCTTAGAGGCGATAGACTGCACGCCGTTTTCCAACCACCATTGCGCACTGCTGGAGAGAGTGTCGGAAAGCAGCTGTGTCAGAAAGACCCCTTTGTTCTCAGCCGTGCCCTTCGTTGCTCTGCACGTGGAATGCACAATGCACTGGCTCCCCCCCTCAAGGGGCGACAAGCCACAGACCATCTTCCTTCCATCTCTTTATGAAGCTGAGCAAGAACTCGCTTTCAACAGTGCTCCTTCTGTGTCCTGGCAACATCTCATACAAAGGCAGCTGATATGCCATTTCTTTTCAGCGCTTAACTCGCAGATTTGGAACTTCTGCTCCTGCCACATTTCCACCTTGCCAACCCGGCTCAGACGAAATGTCTACATCTTCCCCTTCAGCAACGGGGACGAGGCCCAGATGACTGTGCTTCCGCATGCTTAGCAGGAGCAGACAATAGGCTTTTTAAAACTGCCATTGTGCACTGGGTCAAAGAGTGTCAGAATTCACCTATGTCAGAAAGGGCCCATTGCTCTCAGCCGTGCCCTCCATTGCTGTAGAGGTGGAAGGCACAAAGCACTGCCTCCATCCTTCAATTGGAGACAAGCCAGCAACTGTCCTGCTTCCAGCTCTTTAGGAAGCTGGGAAAGCACTCGCATTCCACAGTGCTCTTACAGCGTCCTGGGAACGTCTCATACAAAGGCAGCTGAACACCGTGTCTTTTCAGCCCTTAACTCACCAATCTGCAACATCTGCTTCTGCCGCTTTTCCACCTTCCCAACCCGGCTCAGACGAAATGCCTACATCTTCCCCTCAAGCGACTGTGCTGATTCCCAAATGATTGAGCATCCACATGCTTAGGAGGTGATAAACTGCATGCCTTTTTCCAACCACCATTTTACACTGCTTAGAGAGCGTCGGAAAGCAGCTATGTCAGAAAGGCCCCTTTGCTCTCAGCCATGCCCTCCATTGCGCTCGAGGTGCAAGGCACAAGGCACTGGTTCTGGATCCACCCCTCAATGGGAGACAAACCACATCTTGGCCTACTTCCAGATCTTTAGGAAGTTGAGAAGAAACTCCCTTTCCACAGTGCTCTTACAGCATCCTGGGAACATCTCACACAAAGGAGGCTGAACGCCGTTTCTTTTCAGCACTTCACTCGCCAGTCTGGGACATCTGCATCCTGCACGTTTCCACCTTGCCAACCAGGCTCAGACGAAATGCCTACATCTTCCCCTTGAGCAATGGGGATGAGGCCCATAGGATTGTGGTTCCACATGCTGAGGGGGAGAGAGACAATAGGCTTTTAACTATCCACGAAGTGCAACGGTTCTGAGAGTGTCAGAAAGCACCAATGGCAGAAACACCCCTTTACTCTGAGCCGCGCCCTATATTGCTGCAGAGGTGGAAAGCACAAAGCACTGCCTCCATCCTTCAATGGGAGACAAGCCATAAACTGTCTTGCCTCCAGCTCTTTAGGAAGCTGGGAAAGAACTCGCTTTCCACAGTGCTGTTACAGCATACGAGGAAACGCTCATACAGAGGCAGCTCAAACGCCATTTCTTTCCAGTGCTTAACTGGCCTTTTAGGACTTCCGCTCCTGCCACAGTTCCACCTTGCCAACCAGGCTCAGACGAAATGCCTACATCTTCCCCTTAAGCAACGGGGGCGAAGCCCACATGATTGTGCTGCCACATGCTTTGCAGGAGCAGACAATAGGCATTTTACAAACCGCCATTGTGCACTGTGTTAAAGAGTGTCAGAATGCACCTATGTCAGAAGGGGTCCTTTGCTCTCAGCCATGCCCTCCATTGATCTAGAGGTGGAAGGCACAAGGCACTGCCTCCATCCTTCAATTGGAGACAAGCCATAAAATGTCTTGCCTCCAGCTCTTTAGGAAGCTGACAAACAACTCGCTTTCCACAGTCCTGTTACAGCAGACCGGTTAACTTCTCATACAATGGCTGCTCAAATGTCATTTCTTCCCAGCCCTTAACTCGCAGCTTAGGACTCCTGCTTCTGCCGCAATTCCACCTTGCCAACCCGGCTCAGACGAAATGCCTACATCTTCCCCTGAAGCAACTGGGCTGAGTCCCAAATGATTGAGCGTCCACGTGCGTAGGAGGCGATAGACTGCACGCCTTTTTCCAACCACCATTGCGCACTGCTGCAGAGAGTGTCGGAAAGCAGCTATGTCAGAAATACCCCTTTGCTCTCAGCCGTGCCCTTCATTGCTCTAGACGTGGAATGCACAATGCACTGGCTCACCCCTCAAGGGGCGACAATCTAGAGACCATCTTCCTTACATCTCTCTAGGAAGCTGAGCAAGAACTCGCTTTCAACAGTGCTCTTTCTGTGTCCTGGCAACATCTCATACAAAGGCAGCTGATATGCCATTTCTTTTCAGCGCTTAACTCGCAGATTTGGAACTTCTGCTCCTGCCACATTTCCACCTTGCCAACCCGGCTCAGACGAAATGTCTACATCTTCCCCTTCAGCAACGGGGACGAGGCCCAGATGACTGTGCTTCCGCCTGCTTAGCAGGAGCAGGCAATAGGCTTTTTACAAACCGCCATTGTGCACTGGGCCAGAGAGTGTCAGAATGCACCTATGTCAGAAGGGGCTCTTGGCTCTCAGCCATGCCCTCCATTGCTCTAGAGGTGGAAGGCACAAAGCACTGCCTCCATCCTTCAATTGGAGACAAGCCAGCAACTGGCCTGCTTCCAGCTCTTTAGGAAGCTGGGAAAGCACTCGCATTCCACAGTGCTCTTACAGGGTCCTGGGAACGTCTCATACAAAGGCAGCTGAACACCGTGTCTTTTCAGCCCTACCTCACCAATCTGCAACATCTGCTTCTGCCGCTTTTCCACCTTCCCAACCCGGCTCACACGACATGCCTACATCTTCCCCTGAAGCGACTGTGCTGATTCCCAAATGATTGAGCATCCACATGCTTAGGAGGCGATAAACTGCATGCCTTTTTCCCACCACCATTTTACACTGCTTAGAGAGCGTCGGAAAGCAGCTATGTCAGAAAGGCCCCTTTGCTCTCAGCCATGCCCTCCATTGCTCTCGAGGAGGAAGGCACAAGGCACTGGTTCTGGATCCACCCCTCAATGGGAGACAAAACACATCTTGGCCTGCTTCCAGCTCTTTAGGAAGTGGAGGAGAAACTCCCTTTCCACAGTGCTCTTACAGCGTCCTGGGAACATCTCATACAAAGGAGGCTGAACGCCGTTTCTTTTCAGCACTTCACTCGCCAGTCTGGGACATCTGCATCCTGCACGTTTCCACCTTGCCAACCCGGCTCAGACGAAATGCCTACAACTTCCCCTTGAGCAAAGGGGATGAGGCCCATAGGATTGTGGTTGCACATGCTGAGGAGGCGAGAGACAGTAGGCTTTTAACTAACCACGAAGTGCAACGGTTGGGAGAGTGTCAGAAAGCACCAATGGCAGAAACACCCCTTTACTCTCAGCCGCCCCCTCCATTGCTGTAGAGGTGGAAGGCACAAAGCACTGCCTCCATCCTTCAAAGGGAGACAAGCCATAAACTGTCTTGCCTCCAGCTCTTTAGGAAGCTGAGAAGAACTCGCTTTCCACAGTGCTGTTACAGCATCCGAGGAAACTCTCATACAGAGGCAGCTCCAACGCCATTTCTTCCCTGTGCTTAACTGGCCGCTTTAGGACTTCCGCTTCTGCCACAGTTCCACCTTGCCAACCCGGCTCAGACAAAAGGCCTACATCTTCCCCTTAAGCAACGGGGGCAAAGCCCACATGATTGTGCTGCCACATGCTTAGCAGGAGCAGACAATAGGCTTTTTACAAACCGCCATTGTGCACTGGGTCAGAGAGTGTCAGAATGCACCTATGTCAGAAAGGCCCTTTGCTCTCAGCAGTGCCCTCCATTGCTCTAGAGGTGGAAGGCACAAAGCACTGCCTCCATCCTTCAATTGGAGACAAGCCATAAACTGTCTTGCCTCCAGCTCTTTAGGAAGCTGACAAACAACTCGCTTTCCACAGTCCTGTTACAGCAGACCGGGGAACTTCTCATACAAAGGCAGCTCTAATGGCATTTCTTCCCAGCCCTTAACTCGCAGCTTTACGACTCCTGCTTCTGCCGCAATTCCACCTTGCCAACCCGGCTCAGACGAAATGCCCACATCTTCCCCTGAAGCGACTGTGCTGATTCCCAAATGATTGAGCATCCACATGCTTAGGAGGCGATAAACTGCATGCCTTTTTCCAACCACCATTTTACACTGCTTAGAGAGCTTCGGAAAGCAGCTATGTCAGAAAGGCCCCTTTGCTCTCAGCCATGCCCTCCATTGCTCTCGAGGTGGAAGGCACAAGGCACTGGTTCTGGATCCACCCCTCAGTGGGAGACATACCACATCTTGGCCTACTTCCAGCTCTTTAGGAAGTGGAGAAAAAACTCCCTTTCCACAGTGCCCTTACAGCGTCCATCTTCCTTCCATCTCTTTAGGAAGCTGAGCAAGAACTCGCTTTCAAAAGTGCTCTTTCTGTGTCCTGGCAACATCTCATACAAAGGCAGCTGATATGCCATTTCTTTTCAGCGCTTAACTCGCAGATTTGGAACTTATGCTCCTGCCACATTTCCACCTTGCCAACCCGGCTCAGACGAAATGTCTACATCTTCCCCTTCAGCAACGGGGACGAGGCCCAGATGACTGTGCTTCCGCATGCTTAGCAGGAGCGGACAATAGGCTTTTTACAAACCACCATTGTGCGCTGGGTCAGAGAGTGTCAGAATGCACCTATGTCAGAAAGGGCCCTTTGCTCTCAGCCGTGCCCTCCATTGCTCTAGAGGTGGAAGGCACAAAGCACTGCCTCCATCCTTCAATTGGAGACAAGCCAGCAACTGGCCTGCTTCCAGCTCTTTAGGAAGCTGGGAAAGAACTCGCATTCCACAGTGCTCTTACAGCGTCCTGGGAACGTCTCATACAAAGGCAGCTGAACACCGTGTCTTTTCAGCCCTTATCTCACCAATCTGACACATCTGCTTCTGCCGCATTTCCACCTTGCCAACCCGGCTCAGACGAAATGCCTACATCTTCCCCTGAAACGACTGTGCTGATTCCCAAATGATTCAGCATCCACATGCTTAGGAGGCGATAAACTGCCTGCCTTTTTCCAACCACCATTTTACACTGCTTAGAGAGCGTCGGAAAGCAGCAATGTCAGAAAGGCCCCTTTGCTCTCAGCCATGCCCTCCATTGCTCTCGAGGTGGAAGGCACAAGGCACTCGTTCTGGATCCACCCCTCAATGGGAGACAAACCACATCTTGTCCTGTCTCCAGCTCTTTAGGAAGTGGAGAAAAAACTCCCTTTCCACAGTGCTCTTACAGCGTCCTGGGAACATCTCATACAAAGGAGGCTGAACGCCGTTTCTTTTCAGCACTTCACTCGCCAGTCTGGGACATCTGCATCCTGCACGTTTCCACCTTGCCAACCCGGCTCAGGCGAAATGCCTACATCTCCCCCTTGAGCAATGGGGATGAGGCCCATAGGATTGTGGTTCCACATGCTGAGGAGGAGAGAGACAATAGGCTTTTAACTAACCACGAAGTGCAACGGTTGGGAGAGTGTCAGAAAGCACCAATGGCAGAAACACCCCTTTACTCTCAGCCGCGCCCTCCATTGCTGTAGAGGTGGAAGGCACAAAGCACTGCCTCCATCCTTCAATGGGAGACAAGCCATAAACTGTCTTGCCTCCAGCTCTTTAGGAAGCTGGGAAAGAACTCGCTTTCCACAGTGCTGTTACAGCATACGAGGAAACTCTCATACAGAGGCAGCTCAAACGCCATTTCTTCCCAGGGCTTAACTGGCCGCTTTTGGACTTCCGCTTCTGCCACAGTTCCACCTTGCCAAGCCGGCTCAGACGAAATGCCTACATCTTCCGCTTAAGCAACGGGGGCGAAGCCCACATGATTGTGCTGCCACATGCTTAGCAGGAGCAGACAATAGGCTTTTTACAAACCCCCATTGTGCACTGGGTCAGAGAGTGTCAGAATGCACCTATGTCAGAAATGGCCCTTTGCTCTCAGCCGTGCCCTCCATTGCTCTAGAGGTGGAAGGCACAAAGCACTGCCTCCATCCTTCAATTGGAGACAAGCCATAAACTGTCTTGCCTCCAGCTCTTTAGGAAGCTGACAAACAAGTGACTTTCCACAGTCCTGTTACAGCAGACCGGTTAAATTCTCATACAAAGGCTGCTCAAATGGCATTTCTTCCCAGCCATTAACTCGCAGCTTAGGACTCCTGCTTCTGCCGCAATTCCACCTTGCCAACCCGGCTCAGACGAAATGCCTACATCTTCCCCTGAAGCAACTGGGCTGAGTCCCAAATGATTGAGCATCCACGTGCTTAGGAGGCGATAGACTGCACGCCTTTTTCCAACCACCATTGCGCACTGCTGGAGAGAGTGTCGGAAAGCAGTTATGTCAGAAAGACCCCTTTGCTCTCAGCCCTGCCCTTCATTGCTCTAGGCGTGGAATGCACAAGGCACTGGCTCCCCCCCTCAGGGGGCGACAAGCCACAGACCATCTTCCATTCATCTCTTTAGGAAGCTGAGCAAGAACTCGCTGTCAACAGTGCTCTTTCTGTGTCCTGGCAACATCTCATACAAAGGCAGCTGACACGCCATTTCTTTTCAGCGCTTAACTCGCAGATTTGGAACTTCTGCTCCTGCCGCATTTCCACCTTGTCAACCCGGCTCAGACGAAATGTCTACATCTTCCCCTTCAGCAACGGGGACGAGGTCCAGATGACTGTGCTTCCGCATGATTAGCAGGAGCAGACAATAGGCTTTTTACAAACCGCCATTGTGCAATGGGCCAGAGAGTGTCAGAATGCACCTATGTCAGAAAGGGCCCTTTGCTCTCAGCCGTGCCCTCCATTGCTCTAGAGGTGGAAGGCACAAAGCACGTGCCAATGACCCCGGAAGCACCTGCCGAGCACGCCGGAACCAACTGCTCGACTCGCCAGAACCACCTGCCGGACACGCAAAAATCACCTGCCGGCTACGCCACAACCAGTTGGGGAACACTTCGGAATCACCTGCCGGGCTTGCTGGAACCACCTGCCGGTCATGCCAAAATCGCCTGCCAACTACGCCAGTACCACTTGGCGGACACTGTGGAAACACCTATCGGGCCGGCCGGAACCACATCTCAGACGTGCCAGAACCATGTGCATGAGATGCTGGAACCACACCCCGAACAGACGGAAAACACCTGCCAGACCCGTCTGAACAACCTGCCGAGCACGCCGGAGCCACCTGCTCGACTCGCCGGAACCACCTACCTGACATGCCCAAATCACCAGCCGGGTATGCCAGAACCACTTGGCGGACACTCCGGAATCATCTGCTGGACATGCCGGAACCAGCTCTCAGACACACCAGAACCACGTGCCGGAGACGCCGGAAGCACCTGCCGAGCATGCCGGAGCCACCTGCTCGACTCGCCAGAAACACCTGCCGGACACGCCAAAATCACCTGCTTGGTACGCCAGAACTACCTGGCGGACACTCCGAAATCACCTGTCGCGCATGCCGGAACCACCTCTCAGACGTGCCGGAAGCACGTGCCGAACACGCCGGAATCACCTACCGGACAGACCGGAACCACCTGCCGAGCATGCCGGAGCCACCTGCTCGACTCGCCAGAAACACCTGCCGGACAGTCCAATATCAACTGCTGGCTATGCCAGAACCACCTGGGGGACAGTCCGGGATCACCTGCCAGCCATGGCGGAACCACCACTCAGACGTACCAGAACCACCTGCCGGAGAAGCTGGAAACACGTCCTGGACAGACTGGAACCACGTGACGGCCATGCCTGAACCACCTGCCGAGCACGGCGGAACCACCTGCCGGACACGCCAAAATCACCTGCGGGCTACGCTAGAACCACTTGGACGACTCTCCGAAATGACCTGCCGGGCATGTTGGAACCACCCCTCAGACGTGCCAGAAGCACGTGGCGGACAGTCCGGAATCCCCTGTTGGGCATACGCAACCACATCTGAGACGTACCACAACCACGTGCCGTGCACACCGGATCCACCTACCGGACAGACCGGAATCAACTTTCGGGCATGCCGGAACCACCAGTCAGATGTGCCAGAAACACGTGCCGGAGACGCCGGAAGCACCTGCCGAGCACGTCGCAACCACCTGATCAACTCGCCTGAACCACCTCCCTGACACGCCAAAATCACCTGCTGGGTATGCCAGAACCACTTGGCGGACACTCCGGAATCATCTGCCGGACGTGCCGGAACCAGCTCTCAGACACACCAGAACCAAATGCCGGAGACGCAGCAAGCACCTGCCGAGCATGCCGGAGCCACCTGCTCGACTCGCCAGAAACACCTGCCGGACACGCCAAAATCACCTGCCGGGTACGCCACAACCACCTGGCGGACACTACGGAATCACCTGCCGCGCATGCCGGAAGCACGTGCCAGACACGCCGCAAACACCTACCGGACAGACCGGAACCACCTGCCAAGAACGCCGGAGCCACCTGTTCGACTCGCTGGAACCACCTGCCGGACAGGCCAATATCAACTGCTGGCTATGCCAGAACCACCTGGGGGACAGTCCGGGATCACCTGCAAGCCATGGCGGAACCACCTCTCAGACGTACCAGAACCACCTGCCGGAGAAGCTGGAAACACGTCCTGGACAGACTGGAACCACGTGACGGCCATGCGTGAACCACCTGCCGGACAGACCGGAACCACCTGCCGGACATGCCGGAACCACCGGCTCGACCCGCCGGACCGACCGCTGGACATGCAAAATCACCTGCCGGCTACGCCGGAAACACTTGGCGAACACTCCGGAATCACCTGCCGGGCATGCCGGAACCACCTCTCAGATATGCCAGAACCACGTGCCAATGACCCCGGAAGCACCTGCCGAGCACGCCGGAACCACCTGTTCGACTCGCTGGAACCACCTGCCGGACAGGCCAATATCAACTGCTGGCTATGCCAGAACCACCTGGGGGACGGTCCGGAATCACCTGCCAGCCATGGCGGAAGCACCTCTCAGACGTACCACAACCACCTGCCGGAGAAGCTGGAAACACGTCCTGGACAGTCTGGAACCACCTGCCGGCCAAGCCTGAACCACCTGCCAAGCACAACGGAACAACCTGCCAGACACGCCAAAATCACCTGCGTGTTATGCCAGAACCACTTGGAGGACTCTCTGGGATGACGTGCCGGGCATGCCGGAACCACCTCTCAGACGTGCCAGAACCATGTGGCGGACAGTCCGGAATCACCTGTTGGGCATGCGCAACCACCTCTGAGACGTACCAGAACCACATGCCGTGCAGGCTGGAACCACCTACCGGACAGACCGGAATCACCTTTCGGGCATGCCGGAACCACCTGTCAGATGTGCCAGAAACACGTGCCGGAGACGCCGGAAGCACCTGCCAAGCACGTTGGAACCACCTGCTCAACTCGCCTGAACCACCTGCCGGACATGCCAAAATCACCTGCCAACTACGCCAGTACCACTTGGCGGACACTGTGGAAACACCTGTCGGGCCGGCCGGAACCACATGTCAGACGTGCCAGAACCATGTGCATGAGATGCTGGAACCACACCCCGAACAGACGGAAAACACCTGCCAGACCCGTCTGAACAACCTGCCGAGCACGCCGGAGCCACCTGCTCGACTCGCCGGAACCACCTACCTGACATGCCAAAATCACCGGGCGGGTATGCCAGAACCACTTGGCGGACACTCCGGAATCATCTGCCGGACATGCCGGAACCAGATCTCAGACACACCAGAACCACGTGCCGGAGACGCCGGAAGCACCTCCCGAGCATGCCGGAGCCACCTGCTCGACTCGCCAGAAACACCTGCCGGACACCCCAAAATCACCTGCCGGGTACGCCAGAACCACCTGGCGGACACTCCGAAATCACCTGTCGCGCATGCCGGAACCACCTCTCAGACGTGCCGGAAGCACGTGCCAGACATGCCGGAATCACCTACCGGACACACTGGAACCACCTGCCGAGCACGCCGGAGCAACCTGTTCGACTCGCTGGAACCAGCTGCCGGACACGCCGGAACCACCGGCTCGACCCGCCGGAACGACCGCTGGACATGCAAACTCACTTGCCGGCTACGCCGGAAAAACTTGGCGAACACTCCGGAATCACCTGCCGGGCATGCCGGAACCACCTCTCAGATATGCCAGAACCACGTGCCAATACCACGGAAGCACCTGCCGAGCACGCCGGAACCACCTGCTCGACTCGCCAGAAACACCTGCCGGACACGCCAAAATCACCTGCCGGGTACGCCAGAACCACCTGGCGTACACTCGGAAATCACCTGTCGCGCATGCCGGAACCACCTCTCAGACGTGCCGGAAGCACGTGCCGGACACGCCAGAATCACCTACCGGACATTCCGGAACCACCTGCCGAGCACGCCGGAGCCACCTGTTCGACTCGCTGGAACCACCTGCCGGACAGGCCAATATCAACTGCTGGCTATGCCAGAACCACCTGGGGGACGGTCCGGAATCACCTGCCAGCCATGGCGGAACCACCTCTCAGACGTACCAGAACCACCTGCCGGAGAAGCTGGAAACACGTCCTGGACAGTCTGGAACCACATGCCGGCCAAGCCTGAACCACCTGCCAAGCACAACGGAACAACCTGCCAGACACGCCAAAATCACCTGCGTGTTATGCCAGAACCACTTGGAGGACTCTCTGGGATGACCTGCCGGGCATGCCGGAACCACCTCTCAGACGTGCCAGAACCATGTGGCGGACAGTCCGGAATCACCTGTTGGGCATGCGCAACCACCTCTGAGACGTACCAGAACCACATGCCGTGCAGGCTGGAACCACCTACCGGACAGACCGGAATCACCTTTCGGGCATGCCGGAACCACCTGTCAGATGTGCCAGAAACACGTGCCGGAGACGCCGGAAGCACCTGCCAAGCACGTTGGAACCACCTGCTCAACTCGCCTGAACCACCTGCCGGACATGCCAAAATCACCTGCCGACTATGCCAGATCCACTGGCGAACACTCCGGAATCACTTGCCGGGCATGCAGTAACCACCTCTCAGACATGCCAGAACCCCGTGCCAATGACCCCGGAAGCACCAGCCGAGCACGCCGGAACCACCTGCTCGACTCGCCAGAACCACCTGCCGATCACGCAAAAATCACCTGCCGGCTACGCCACAACCAGTTGGTGAACACTTTGGAATCACCTGCCAGGCTTGCTGGAACCACCTGCCGGTCATGCCAAAATCACCTGCCAACTAAGCCAGAACCGCTTGGCGGACACTGTGGAAACACCTGTCGGGCCGGCTGGAACCACATCTCAGACGTGCCAGAAACGTGTTCATGAGATGCTGGAACCACACCCCGAACAGACGGATACCACCTGCCAGAACCGCCTGAACCACCTGCTGAGCACGCCGGAGACACCTGCTCGACTCACCGGTACCACCTCCCTGACACGCCAAAATCACCTGCTGGGTATGCCAGAACCACTTGGCGGACACTCCGGAATCATCTGCCGGACGTGCCGGAACCAGCTCTCAGACACACCAGAACCAAGTGCCGGAGACGCCGGAAGCACCTGCCGAGCATGCCGGAGCCACCTGCTCGACTCGCCAGAAACACCTGCCGGACACGCCAAAATCACCTGCCGGGTACGCCACAACCACCTGGCGGACACTACGGAATCACCTGCCGCGCATGCCGGAACCACCTCTCAGACGTGCCGGAAGCACGTGCCAGACACGCCGGAAACACCTACCGGACAGACCGGAACCACCTGCCAAGAACGCCGGAGCAACCTGTTCGACTCGCTGGAACCACCTGCCGGACAGGCCAATATCAACTGCTGGGTATGCCAGAACCACCTGGGGGACAGTCCGGGATCACCTGCCAGCCATGGCGGAACCACATCTCAGACGTACCAGAGCCACATGCCGGAGAAGCTGGAAACACGTCCTGGACAGACTGGAACCACATGACGGCCATGCCTGAACCACCTGCCGAGCACGGCGGAATCACCTGCCGGACACGCCAAAATCACCTGCCCGCTACACCAGCACCACTTCGGGGACAAGCCGGAATCACGTGAGGGGCATGCCGGCACAGCCTCTCAGACTGAACCTCGTGCCGGAAACCACAGAACCACCTGCCGGACAGACCGGAACCACCTGCCGGACACGCCGGAACCACCGGCTCGACCCGCCGGAACGACCGCTGGCCGTCCAAAATCACCTGCCGGCTACGCCGGAAACACTTGGCGAACACTCCGGAATCACCTGCCGGGCATGCCGGAACCACCTCTCAGATATGCCAGAACCACGTGCCAATGACCCCGGAAGCACCTGCCGAGCACGCCGGAACCACCTGCTCGACTCGCCAGAACCACCTGCCGGACACGCAAAAATCACCTGCCGGCTACGCCACAACCAGTTGGGGAACACTTCGGAATCACCTGCCGGGCTTGCTGGAACCAACTGCCGGTCATGCCAAAATCACCTGCCAACTACGCCAGTACCACTTGGGGGACACTGTGGAAACACCTGTCGGGCCGGCCGGAACCACATCTCAGACGTGCCAGAACCATGTGCATGAGATGCTGGAACCACACCCCGAACAGACGGAAAACACCTGCCTGACCCGTCTGAACAACCTGCCGAGCACGCCGGAGCCACCTGCTCGACTCGCCGGAACCACCTACCTGACATGCCCAAATCACCAGCCGGGTATGCCAGAACCACTTGGCGGACACTCCGGAATCATCTGCCGGACATGCCGGAACCAGCTCTCAGACACACCAGAACCACGTGCCGGAGACGCCGGAAGCACCTGCCGAGCATGCCGGAGCCACCTGCTCGACTCGCCAGAAACACCTGCCGGACACGCCAAAATCACCTGCCGGGTATGCCAGAACGACCTGGCGGACACTACGGGATCACCTGCCGCGCATGCCGGAACCACCTCTCAGACGTGCCGGAAGCACGTGCCGGACACGCCGGAAACACCTTCCGGACAGACCGGAACCACCTGCCAAGAACGCCGGAGCCACCTGTTCGACTCGCTGGAACCACCTGCCGGACAGGCCAATATCAACTGCTGGCTATGCCGGAACCACCTGGGGGACAGTCCGGGATCACCTGCCAGCCATGGCGGAACCACCTCTCAGACGTACCAGAACCACCTGCCGGAGAAGCTGGAAACACGTCCTGGACAGACTGGAACCACGTGACGGCCATGCCTGAACCACCTGCCGAGCACGGCGGAACCACCTGCCGGACACGCCAAAATCACCTGCGGGCTACGCCAGAACCACTTGGACGACTCTCCGAAATGACCTGCCGGGCATGTTGGAACCACCTCTCAGACGTGCCAGAAGCACGTGGTGGACAGTCCGGAATCACCTGTTGGGCATACGCAACCACCTCTGACACGTACCAGAACCACGTGCCGTGCACGCCGGAACCACCTACCGGACAGACCGGAATCAACTTTTGGGCATGCCGGAACCACCAGTCAGATGTGCCAGAAACACGTGCCGGAGACGCCGGAAGCACCTGCCGAGCACGTTGGAACCACCTGCTCAACTCGCCTGAACCACCTGCCGGACATGCCAAAATCACCTGCCGACTATGCCAGAACCACTTGGCGAACACTCCGGAATCACTTGCCGGGCATGCAGGAACCACCTCTCAGACATGCCAGAACCCCGTGCCAATGACCCCGGAAGCAGCAGCCGAGCACGCCGGAACCACCTGCTCGACTCGCCAGAACCACCTGCCGATCACGCAAAAATCACCTGCCGGCTACGCCACAACCAGTTGGTGAACACTTTGTAATCACCTGCCAGGCTTGCTGGAACCACCTGCCAGTCATGCCAAAATCACCTGCCAACTACGCCAGAACCGCTTGGCGGACACTGCGGAAACACCTGTCGGGCCGGCTGGAACCACATCTCAGACGTGCCAGAAACGTTTTCATGAGATGCTGGAACCACACCCCGAACAGATGGATACCACCTGCCAGAACCGCCTGAACCACCTGCCGAGCACGCCGGAACCACCTGCTCGACTCACCAGTACCACCTCCCTGACACGCCAAAATCACCTGCTGGGTATGCCAGAACCACTTGGCGGACACTCCGGAATCATCTGCCGGACATGCCGGAACCAGCTCTCAGACACACCAGAACCAAGTGCCGGAGACGCCGGAAGCACCTGCCGAGCATGCCGGAGCCACCTGCTCGACTCGCAAGAAACACCTGCCGGACACGCCAAAATCACCTGCCGGGTGTGCCAGAACCACCTGGCGGACACTACGGAATCACCTGCCGCGCATGCCGGAAGCACGTGCCAGACACGCCGGAAACACCTACCGAACAGACCGGAACCACCTGCCGAGCACTCCGGAGCCACCTGTTCGACTCGCTGGAACCACCTGCCGGACAGGCCAATATCAACTGCTGGCTATGCCAGAACCACCTGGGGGACAGTCCGGGATCACCTGCCAGCCATGGCGGAACCACCTCTCAGACGTACCAGAACCACCTGCCGGAGAAGCTGGAAACACGTCCTGGACAGACTGGAACCACGTGACGGCCATGCCTGAACCACCTGCCGAGCACGGCGGAACCACCTGCCGGACACGCCAAAATCACCTGCGGGCTACGCCAGAACCACTTGGACGACTCTCCGAAATGACCTGCCGGGCATGTTGGAACCACCTCTCAGACCTGCCAGAAGCATTTGGCGGACAGTCCGGAATCACCTGTTGGGCATACGCAACCACCTCTGACACGTACCAGAGCCACGTCCCGTGCACGCCGGAACCACCTACCGGACAGACCGGAATCAACTTTTGGGCATGCCGGAACCACCAGTCAGATGTGCCAGAAACACGTGCCGGAGACGCCGGAAGCACCTGCCGAGCACGTCGCAACCACCTGCTCAACTCGCCTGAACCACCTGCCGGACACGCCAAAATCACCTGCCCGCTACACCAGCACCACTTCGGGGACAAGCCGGAATCACGTGAGGGGCATGCCGGCACAGCCTCTCAGACTGAACCTCGTGCCGGACACCACAGAACCACCTGCCGGACAGACCGGAACCACCTGCCGGACACGCCGGAACCACCGGCTCGACCCGCCGGAACGACCGCTGGACATGCAAACTCACCTGCCGGCTACGCCGGAAACACTTGGCGAACACTCCGGAATCACCTGCCGGGCATGCCGGAACCACCTCTCAGATATGCCAGAACCACGTGCCAATGACCCCGGAAGCACCTGCCGAGCACGCCGGAACCACCTGCTCGACTCGCCAGAACCACCTGCCGGACACGCCAAAATCACCTGCCGGCTACGCCACAACCAGTTGGGGAACACTTCGGAATCACCTGCCGGGCTTGCTGGAACCACCTGCCGGTCATGCCAAAATCACCTGCCAACTACGCCAGTACCACTTGGCGGACACTGTGGAAACACCTGTCGGGCCGGGCGGAACCACATCTCAGACGTGCCAGAACCATGTGCATGACATGCTGGAACCACACCCCGAACAGACGGAAAACACCTGCCAGACCCGTCTGAACAACCTGCCGAGCACGCTGGAGCCACCTGCTCGACTCGCCAGAAACACCTGCCGGACATGCCAAAATCACCTGCCGGGTACGCCAGAACCACATGGCGGACACTCTGAAATCACCTGTCGCGCATGCCGGAACCACCTCTCAGACGTGCCGGAAGCATACGCCGGAATCACCTAGCGGAGAGACCGGAACCACCTGCCGAGCACGCCGGAGCCACCTGTTCGACTCGCTGGAACCACCTGCCGGACAGGCCAATATCAACTGCTGGCTATGCCAGAACCACCTGAGGGACGGTCCGGGATCACCTGCCAGCCATGGCGGAACCACCTCTCAGACGTACCAGAACCACCTGCCGGAGAAGCTGGAAACACGTCCTGGACAGTCTGGAACCACGTGACGGCCATGCCTGAACCACCTGCCGAGCACGGCGGAACCACCTGCCGGACACGCCAAAATCACCTGCGGGCTACGCCAGAACCACTTGGACGACTCTCCGAAATGACCTGCCGGGCATGTTGGAACCACCTCTCAGACGTGCCAGAAGCACGTGGTGGACAGTCCGGAATCACCTGTTGGGCATACGCAACCACCTCTGACACGTACCAGAACCACGTGCCGTGCACGCCGGAACCACCTACCGGACAGACCGGAATCAACTTTTGGGCATGCCGGAACCACCAGTCAGATGTGCCAGAAACACGTGCCGGAGACGCCGGAAGCACCTGCCGAGCACGTTGGAACCACCTGCTCAACTCGCCTGAACCACCTGCCGGACATGCCAAAATCACCTGCCGACTATGCCAGAACCACTTGGCGAACACTCCGGAATCACTTGCCGGGCATGCAGGAACCACCTCTCAGACATGCCAGAACCCCGTGCCAATGACCCCGGAAGCAGCAGCCGAGCACGCCGGAACCACCTGCTCGACTCGCCAGAACCACCTGCCGATCACGCAAAAATCACCTGCCGGCTACGCCACAACCAGTTGGTGAACACTTTGTAATCACCTGCCAGGCTTGCTGGAACCACCTGCCAGTCATGCCAAAATCACCTGCCAACTACGCCAGAACCGCTTGGCGGACACTGCGGAAACACCTGTCGGGCCGGCTGGAACCACATCTCAGACGTGCCAGAAACGTTTTCATGAGATGCTGGAACCACACCCCGAACAGATGGATACCACCTGCCAGAACCGCCTGAACCACCTGCCGAGCACGCCGGAACCACCTGCTCGACTCACCAGTACCACCTCCCTGACACGCCAAAATCACCTGCTGGGTATGCCAGAACCACTTGGCGGACACTCCGGAATCATCTGCCGGACATGCCGGAACCAGCTCTCAGACACACCAGAACCAAGTGCCGGAGACGCCGGAAGCACCTGCCGAGCATGCCGGAGCCACCTGCTCGACTCGCCAGAAACACCTGCCGGACACGCCAAAATCACCTGCCGGGTGTGCCAGAACCACCTGGCGGACACTACGGAATCACCTGCCGCGCATGCCGGAAGCACGTGCCAGACACGCCGGAAACACCTACCGAACAGACCGGAACCACCTGCCGAGCACTCCGGAGCCACCTGTTCGACTCGCTGGAACCACCTGCCGGACAGGCCAATATCAACTGCTGGCTATGCCAGAACCACCTGGGGGACAGTCCGGGATCACCTGCCAGCCATGGCGGAACCACCTCTCAGACGTACCAGAACCACCTGCCGGAGAAGCTGGAAACACGTCCTGGACAGACTGGAACCACGTGACGGCCATGCCTGAACCACCTGCCGAGCACGGCGGAACCACCTGCCGGACACGCCAAAATCACCTGCGGGCTACGCCAGAACCACTTGGACGACTCTCCGAAATGACCTGCCGGGCATGTTGGAACCACCTCTCAGACCTGCCAGAAGCATTTGGCGGACAGTCCGGAATCACCTGTTGGGCATACGCAACCACCTCTGACACGTACCAGAGCCACGTCCCGTGCACGCCGGAACCACCTACCGGACAGACCGGAATCAACTTTTGGGCATGCCGGAACCACCAGTCAGATGTGCCAGAAACACGTGCCGGAGACGCCGGAAGCACCTGCCGAGCACGTCGCAACCACCTGCTCAACTCGCCTGAACCACCTGCCGGACACGCCAAAATCACCTGCCCGCTACACCAGCACCACTTCGGGGACAAGCCGGAATCACGTGAGGGGCATGCCGGCACAGCCTCTCAGACTGAACCTCGTGCCGGACACCACAGAACCACCTGCCGGACAGACCGGAACCACCTGCCGGACACGCCGGAACCACCGGCTCGACCCGCCGGAACGACCGCTGGACATGCAAACTCACCTGCCGGCTACGCCGGAAACACTTGGCGAACACTCCGGAATCACCTGCCGGGCATGCCGGAACCACCTCTCAGATATGCCAGAACCACGTGCCAATGACCCCGGAAGCACCTGCCGAGCACGCCGGAACCACCTGCTCGACTCGCCAGAACCACCTGCCGGACACGCCAAAATCACCTGCCGGCTACGCCACAACCAGTTGGGGAACACTTCGGAATCACCTGCCGGGCTTGCTGGAACCACCTGCCGGTCATGCCAAAATCACCTGCCAACTACGCCAGTACCACTTGGCGGACACTGTGGAAACACCTGTCGGGCCGGGCGGAACCACATCTCAGACGTGCCAGAACCATGTGCATGACATGCTGGAACCACACCCCGAACAGACGGAAAACACCTGCCAGACCCGTCTGAACAACCTGCCGAGCACGCTGGAGCCACCTGCTCGACTCGCCAGAAACACCTGCCGGACATGCCAAAATCACCTGCCGGGTACGCCAGAACCACATGGCGGACACTCTGAAATCACCTGTCGCGCATGCCGGAACCACCTCTCAGACGTGCCGGAAGCATACGCCGGAATCACCTAGCGGAGAGACCGGAACCACCTGCCGAGCACGCCGGAGCCACCTGTTCGACTCGCTGGAACCACCTGCCGGACAGGCCAATATCAACTGCTGGCTATGCCAGAACCACCTGAGGGACGGTCCGGGATCACCTGCCAGCCATGGCGGAACCACCTCTCAGACGTACCAGAACCACCTGCCGGAGAAGCTGGAAACACGTCCTGGACAGTCTGGAACCACCTGCCGGCCAAGCCTGAACCACCTGCCAAGCACAACGGAACAACCTGCCAGATACGCCAAAATCACCTGCGTGTTATGCCAGAACCACTTGGAGGACTCTCTGGGATGGCCTGCCGGGCATGCCGGAACCACCTCTCAGACGTGCCAGAACCATGTGGCGGACAGTCCGGAATCACCTGTTGGGCATGCGCAACCACCTCTGAGACGTACCAGAACCACATGCCGTGCAGGCTGGAACCACCTACCGGACAGACCGGAATCACCTTTCGGGCATGCCGGAACCACCTGTCAGATGTGCCAGAAACACGTGCCAGAGACGCCGGAAGCACCTGCCAAGCACGTTGGAACCACCTGCTCAACTCGCCTGAACCACCTGCCGGACATGCCAAAATCACCTGCCGACTATGCCAGATCCACTGGCGAACACTCCGGAATCACTTTCCGGGCATGCAGGAACCACCTCTCAGACATGCCAGAACCCCGTGCCAATGACCCCGGAACCACCAGCCGAGCACGCCGGAACCACCTGCTCGACTCGCCAGAACCACCTGCCGATCACGGAAAAATCACCTGCCGGCTACGCAACAACCAGTTGGTGAACACTTTGGAATCACCTGCCAGGCTTGCTGGAACCACCTGCCGGTCATGCCAAAATCACCTGCCAACTACGCCAGAACCGCTTGGGGGACACTGCGGAAACACCTGTCGGGCCGGCTGGAACCACATCTCAGACGTGCCAGAAACGTGTTCATGAGATGCTGGAACCACACCCCGAACAGACGGATACCACCTGCCAGAACCGCCTGAACCACCTGCCGAGCACGCCGGAACCACCTGCTCGACTCACCGGTACCACCTCCCTGACACGCCAAAATCACCTGCCGGGTATGCCAGAACGACCTGGCGGACACTACGGGATCACCTGCCGCGCATGCCGGAACCACCTCTCAGACGTGCCGGAAGCACGTGCCGGACACGCCGGAAACACCTACCGGACAGACCGGAACCACCTGCCAAGAACGCCGGAGCCACCTGTTCGACTCGCTGGAACCACCTGCCGGACAGGCCAATATCAACTGCTGGCTATGCCGGAACCACCTGGGGGACAGTCCGGGATCACCTGCCAGCCATGGCGGAACCACCTCTCAGACGTACCAGAACCACCTGCCGGAGAAGCTGGAAACACGTCCTGGACAGACTGGAACCACGTGACGGCCATGCCTGAACCACCTGCCGAGCACGGCGGAACCACCTGCCGGACACGCCAAAATCACCTGTGGGCTACGCCAGAACCACTTGGACGACTCTCCGAAATGACCTGCCGGGCATGTTGGAACCACCTCTCAGACGTGCCAGAAGCACGTGGTGGACAGTCCGGAATCACCTGTTGGGCATACGCAACCACCTCTGAAACGTACCAGAACCACGTGCCGTGCACGCCGGAACCACCTACCGGACAGACCGGAATCAACTTTTGGGCATGCCGGAACCACCAGTCAGATGTGCCAGAAACACGTGCCGGAGACGCCGGAAGCACCTGCCGAGCACGTCGCAACCACCTGCTCAACTCGCCTGAACCACCTGACCGACACGCCAAAATCACCTGCCCGCTACACCAGCACCACTTCGGGGACAAGCCGGAATCACGTGAGGGGCATGCCGGCACAGCCTCTCAGACTGAACCTCGTGCCGGACACCACAGAACCACCTGCCGGACAGACCGGAACCACCTGCCGGACACGCCGGAACCACCGGCTCGACCCGCCGGAACGACCGCTGGACATGCAAACTCACCTGCCGGCTACGCCGGAAACACTTGGCGAACACTCCGGAATCACCTGCCGGGCATGCCGGAACCACCTCTCAGATATGCCAGAACCACGTGCCAATGACCCCGGAAGCACCTGCCGAGCACGCCGGAACCACCTGCTCGACTCGCCAGAACCACCTGCCGGACACGCCAAAATCACCTGCCGGCTACGCCACAACCAGTTGGGGAACACTTCGGAATCACCTGCCGGGCTTGCTGGAACCACCTGCCGGTCATGCCAAAATCACCTGCCAACTACGCCAGTACCACTTGGCGGACACTGTGGAAACACCTGTCGGGCCGGCCGGAACCACATCTCAGACGTGCCAGAACCATGTGCATGAGATGCTGGAACCACACCCCAAACAGACGGAAAACACCTGCCAGACCCGTCTGAACAACCTGCCGAGCACGCCGGAGCCACCTGCTCGACTCGCCGGAACCACCTACCTGACATGCCCAAATCACCAGCCAGGTATGCCAGAACCACTTGGCGGACACTCCGGAATCATCTGCCGGACATGCCGGAACCAGCTCTCAGACACACCAGAACCACGTGCCCTAGATGCCGGAAGCACCTGCCGAGCATGCCGGAGCCACCTGCTCGACTCACCAGAAACACCTGCCGGACACGCCAAAATCACCTGCCGGGTACGCCAGAACCACCTGCCGGACACTCCGAAATCACCTGTCGCGCATGCCGGAACCACCTCTCAGACGTGCCGGAAGCACGTGCCGGACACGCCGGAATCACCTACCGGACAGACCGGAACCACCTGCCGAGCACGCCGGAGCCACCTGCTCGACTCGCCAGAAACACCGGCCGGACACGCCAAAATCACCTGCCGGGTACGCCAGAACCACCTGGCGGACACTCCGAAATCACCTGTCGCGCATGCCGGAACCACCTCTCAGACGTGCCGGAAGCACGTGCCGGACACGCCGGAATCACCTACCGGACAGACCGGAACCACCTGACGAGCACGCCGGAGTCACCTGTTCGACTCGCTGGAACCACCTGCCGGACAGGCCAATATCAACTGCTGGCTATGCCAGAACCACCTGGGGGACGGTCCGGAATCACCTGCCAGCCATGGCGGAACCACCTCTCAGACGTACCAGAACCACCTGCCGGAGAAGCTGGAAACACGTCCTGGACAGTCTGGAACCACCTGCCGGCCAAGCCTGAACCAACTGCCAAGCACAACGGAACAACCTGCCAGACACGCCAAAATCACCTGCGTGTTATGCCAGAACCACTTGGAGGACTCTCTGGGATGGCCTGCCGGGCATGCCGGAACCACCTCTCAGACGTGCCAGAACCATGTGGCGGACAGTCCGGAATCACCTGTTGGGCATGCGCAACCACCTCTGAGACGTACCAGAACCACATGCCGTGCAGGCTGGAACCACCTACCGGACAGACCGGAATCACCTTTCGGGCATGCCGGAACCACCTGTCAGATGTGCCAGAAACACGTGCCGGAGACGCCGGAAGCACCTGCCAAGCACGTTGGAACCACCTGCTCAACTCGCCTGAACCACCTGCCGGACATGCCAAAATCACCTGCCGACTATGCCAGAACCACTTGGCGAACACTCCGGAATCACTTGCCGGGCATGCAGGAACCACCTCTCAGACATGCCAGAACCCCGTGCCAATGACCCCGGAAGCACCAGCCGAGCACGCCGGAACCACCTGCTCGACTCGCCAGAACCACCTGCCGATCACGCAAAAATCACCTGCCGGCTACGCCACAACCAGTTGGTGAACACTTTGTAATCACCTGCCAGGCCTGCTGGAACCACCTGCCAGTCATGCCAAAATCACCTGCCAACTACGCCAGAACCGCTTGGCGGACACTGCGGAAACACCTGTCGGGCCGGCTGGAACCACATCTCAGACGTGCCAGAAACGTTTTCATGAGATGCTGGAACCACACCCCGAACAGATGGATACCACCTGCCAGAACCGCCTGAACCACCTGCCGAGCACGCCGGAACCACCTGCTCGACTCACCAGTACCACCTCCCTGACACGCCAAAATCACCTGCTGGGTATGCCAGAACCACTTGGCGGACACTCCGGAATCATCTGCCGGACATGCCGGAACCAGCTCTCAGACACACCAGAACCAAGTGCCGGAGACGCCGGAAGCACCTGCCGAGCATGCCGGAGCCACCTGCTCGACTCGCCAGAAACACCTGCCGGACACGCCAAAATCACCTGCCGGGTGTGCCAGAACCACCTGGCGGACACTACGGAATCACCTGCCGCGCATGCCGGAAGCACGTGCCAGACACGCCGGAAACACCTACCGAACAGACCGGAACCACCTGCCGAGCACTCCGGAGCCACCTGTTCGACTCGCTGGAACCACCTGCCGGACAGGCCAATATCAACTGCTGGCTATGCCAGAACCACCTGGGGGACAGTCCGGGATCACCTGCCAGCCATGGCGGAACCACCTCTCAGACGTACCAGAACCACCTGCCGGAGAAGCTGGAAACACGTCCTGGACAGACTGGAACCACGTGACGGCCATGCCTGAACCACCTGCCGAGCACGGCGGAACCACCTGCCGGACACGCCAAAATCACCTGCGGGCTACGCCAGAACCACTTGGACGACTCTCCGAAATGACCTGCCGGGCATGTTGGAACCACCTCTCAGACCTGCCAGAAGCATTTGGCGGACAGTCCGGAATCACCTGTTGGGCATACGCAACCACCTCTGACACGTACCAGAGCCACGTCCCGTGCACGCCGGAACCACCTACCGGACAGACCGGAATCAACTTTTGGGCATGCCGGAACCACCAGTCAGATGTGCCAGAAACACGTGCCGGAGACGCCGGAAGCACCTGCCGAGCACGTCGCAACCACCTGCTCAACTCGCCTGAACCACCTGCCGGACACGCCAAAATCACCTGCCCGCTACACCAGCACCACTTCGGGGACAAGCCGGAATCACGTGAGGGGCATGCCGGCACAGCCTCTCAGACTGAACCTCGTGCCGGACACCACAGAACCACCTGCCGGACAGACCGGAACCACCTGCCGGACACGCCGGAACCACCGGCTCGACCCGCCGGAACGACCGCTGGACATGCAAACTCACCTGCCGGCTACGCCGGAAACACTTGGCGAACACTCCGGAATCACCTGCCGGGCATGCCGGAACCACCTCTCAGATATGCCAGAACCACGTGCCAATGACCCCGGAAGCACCTGCCGAGCACGCCGGAACCACCTGCTCGACTCGCCAGAACCACCTGCCGGACACGCCAAAATCACCTGCCGGCTACGCCACAACCAGTTGGGGAACACTTCGGAATCACCTGCCGGGCTTGCTGGAACCACCTGCCGGTCATGCCAAAATCACCTGCCAACTACGCCAGTACCACTTGGCGGACACTGTGGAAACACCTGTCGGGCCGGGCGGAACCACATCTCAGACGTGCCAGAACCATGTGCATGACATGCTGGAACCACACCCCGAACAGACGGAAAACACCTGCCAGACCCGTCTGAACAACCTGCCAAGCACGCTGGAGCCACCTGCTCGACTCGCCAGACACACCTGCCGGACATGCCAAAATCACCTGCCGGGTACGCCAGAACCACATGGCGGACACTCTGAAATCACCTGTCGCGCATGCCGGAACCACCTCTCAGACGTGCCGGAAGCACGTGCCGGACACGCCGGAATCACCTACCGGACAGACCGGAACCACCTGTTGAGCACGCCGGAGCCACCTGTTCGACTCGCTGGAACCACCTGCCGGACAGGCCAATATCAACTGCTGGCTATGCCAGAACCACCTGGGGGACAGTCCGGGATCACCTGCCAGCCATGGCGGAACCACCTCTCAGACGTACCAGAACCACCTGCCGGAGAAGCTGGAAACACGTCCTGGACAGACTGGAACCACGTGACGGCCATGCCTGAACCACCTGCCGAGCACGGCGGAACCACCTGCCGGACACGCCAAAATCACCTGCGGGCTACGCCAGAACCACTTGGACGACTCTCCGAAATGACCTGCCGGGCATGTTGGAACCACCTCTCAGACCTGCCAGAAGCGTTTTGCGGACAGTCCGGAATCACCTGTTGGGCATACGCAACCACCTCTGACACGTACCAGAACCACGTGCCGTGCACGCCGGAACCACCTACCGGACAGACCGGAATCAACTTTTGGGCATGCCGGAACCACCAGTCAGATGTGCCAGAAACACGTGCCGGAGACGCCGGAAGCACCTGCCGAGCACGTCGCAACCACCTGCTCAACTCGCCTGAACCACCTGCCGGACACGCCAAAATCACCTGCCCGCTACACCAGCACCACTTCGGGGACAAGCCGGAATCACGTGAGGGGCATGCCGGCACAGCCTCTCAGACTGAACCTCGTGCCGGACACCACAGAACCACCTGCCGGACAGACCGGAACCACCTGCCGGACACGCCGGAACCACCGGCTCGACCCGCCGGAACGACCGCTGGACATGCAAACTCACCTGCCGGCTACGCCGGAAACACTTGGCGAACACTCCGGAATCACCTGCCGGGCATGCCGGAACCACCTCTCAGATATGCCAGAACCACATGCCAATGACCCCGGAAGCACCTGCCGAGCACGCCGGAACCACCTGCTCGACTCGCCAGAACCACCTGCCGGAGACGCAAAAATCACCTGCCGGCTACGCCACAACCAGTTGGGGAACACTTCGGAATCACCTGCCGGGCTTGCTGGAACCACCTGCCGGTCATGCCAAAATCACCTGCCAACTACGCCAGTACCACTTGGCGGACACTGTGGAAACACCTGTCGGGCCGGCCGGAACCACATCTCAGACGTGCCAGAACCATGTGCATGAGATGCTGGAACCACACCCCGAACAGACGGAAAACACCTGCCAGGCCCGTCTGAACAACCTGCCGAGCACGCCGGAGCCACCTGCTCGACTCGCCAGAAACACCTGCCGGACATGCCAAAATCACCTGCCGGGTACGCCAGAACCACATGGCGGACACTCTGAAATCACCTGTCGCGCATGCCGGAACCACCTCTCAGATGTGCCAGAAGCATACGCCGGAATCACCTAGCGGAGAGACCGGAACCACCTGCCGAGCACGCCGGAGCCACCTGTTCGACTCGCTGGAACCACCTGCCGGACAGGCCAATATCAACTGCTGGCTATGCCAGAACCACCTGGGGGACGGTCCGGAATCACCTGCCAGCCATGGCGGAACCACCTCTCAGACGTACCAGAACCACCTGCCGGAGAAGCTGGAAACACGTCCTGGACAGTCTGGAACCACCTGCCGGCCAAGCCTGAACCACCTGCCAAGCACAACGGAACAACCTGCCAGACACGCCAAAATCACCTGCGTGCTATACCAGAACCACTTGGAGGACTCTCTGGGATGGCCTGCCGGGCATGCCGGAACCACCTCTCAGACGTGCCAGAACCATGTGGCGGACAGTCCGGAATCACCTGTTGGGCATGCGCAACCACCTCTGAGACGTACCAGAACCACATGCTGTGCAGGCTGGAACCAGCTACCGGACAGACCGGAATCACCTTTCGGGCATGCCGGAACCACCTGTCAGATGTGCCAGAAACACGTGCCGGAGACGCCGGAAGCACCTGCCAAGCACGTTGGAACCACCTGCTCAACTCGCCTGAACCACCTGCCGGACATGCCAAAATCACCTGCCGACTATGCCAGAACCACTTGGCGAACACTCCGGAATCACTTGCCGGGCATGCAGGAACCACCTCTCAGACATGCCAGAACCCCGTGCCAATGACCCCGGAAGCACCAGCCGAGCACGCCGGAACCACCTGCTCGACTCGCCAGAACCACCTGCCGATCACGCAAAAATCACCTGCCGGCTACGCCACAACCAGTTGGTGAACACTTTGGAATCACCTGCCGGGCTTGCTGGAACCACCTGCCAGTCATGCCAAAATCACCTGCCAACTACGCCAGAACCGCTTGGCGGACACTGCGGAAACACCTGTCGGCCGGGCGGAACCACATCTCAGACGTGCCAGAAACGTTTTCATGAGATGCTGGAACCACACCCCGAACAGATGGATACCACCTGCCAGAACCGCCTGAACCATCTGCCGAGCACGCCGGAACCACCTGCTCGACTCACCGGTACCACCTCCCTGACACGCCAAAATCACCTGCTGGGTATGCCAGAACCACTTGGCGGACACTCCGGAATCATCTGCCGGACATGCCGGAACCAGCTCTCAGACACACCAGAACCACGTGCCGGAGATGCCGGAAGCACCTGCCGAGCATGCCGGAGCCACCTGCTCGACTCGCCAGAAACACCTGCCGGACACGCCAAAATCACCTGCCGGGTACGCCAGAACCACCTGGCGGACACTCCGAAATCACCTGTCGCGCATGCCGGAACCACCTCTCAGACGTGCCGGAAGCACGTGCCGGACACGCCGGAATCACCTACCGGACAGACCGGAACCACCTGTTGAGCACGCCGGAGCCACCTGTTCGACTCGCTGGAACCACCTGCCGGACAGGCCAATATCAACTGCTGGCTATGCCAGAACCACCTGGGGGACGGTCCGGAATCACCTGCCAGCCATGGCGGAACCACCTCTCAGACGTACCAGAACCACCTGCCGGAGAAGCTGGAAACACGTCCTGGACAGTCTGGAACCACCTGCCGGCCAAGCCTGAACCAACTGCCAAGCACAACGGAACAACCTGCCAGACACGCCAAAATCACCTGCGTGTTATGCCAGAACCACTTGGAGGACTCTCTGGGATGGCCTGCCGGGCATGCCGGAACCACCTCTCAGACGTGCCAGAACCATGTGGCGGACAGACCGGAATCACCTGTTGGGCATGCGCAACCACCTCTGAGACGTACCAGAACCACATGCCGTGCAGGCTGGAACCACCTACCGGACAGACCGGAATCACCTTTCGGGCATGCCGGAACCACCTGTCAGATGCGCCAGAAACACGTGCCGGAGACGCCGGAAGCACCTGCCAAGCACGTTGGTACCACCTGCTCAACTCACCTGAACCACCTGCCGGACATGCCAAAATCACCTGCCGACTATGCCAGAACCACTTGGCGAACACTCCGGAATCACTTGCCGGACATGCCGGAACCAGCTCTCAGACACACCAGAACCAAGTGCCGGAGACGCCGGAAGCACCTGCCGAGCATGCCGGAGTCACCTGCTCGACTCGCCAGAAACACCTGCCGGACACGCCAAAATCACCTGCCGGGTGTGCCAGAACCACCTGGCGGACACTACGGAATCACCTGCCGCGCATGCCGGAAGCACGTGCCAGACACGCCGGAAACACCTACCGAACAGACCGGAACCACCTGCCGAGAACGCCGGAGCCACCTGTTCGACTCGCTGGAACCACCTGCCGGACAGGCCAATATCAACTGCTGGCTATGCCAGAACCACCTGGGGGACAGTCCGGGATCACCTGCCAGCCATGGCGGAACCACCTCTCAGACGTACCAGAACCACCTGCCGGAGAAGCTGGAAACACGTCCTGGACAGACTGGAACCACGTGACGGCCATGCCTGAACCACCTGCCGAGCACGGCGGAACCACCTGCCGGACACGCCAAAATCACCTGCGGGCTACTCCAGAACCACTTGGACGAGTCTCCGAAATGACCTGCCGGGCATGTTGGAACCACCTCTCAGACCTGCCAGAAGCACGTGGCGGACAGTCCGGAATCACCTTTTGGGCATGCGCAACCACCTCTGACACGTACCAGAACCACGGGCCGTGCACGCCGGAACCACCTACCGGACAGACCGGAATCAACTTTTGGGCATGCCGGAACCACCAGTCAGATGTGCCAGAAACACGTGCCGGAGATGCCGGAAGCACCTGCCGAGCACGTCGCAACCACCTGCTCAACTCGCCTGGACCACCTGCTGGACACGCCAAAATCACCTGCCCGCTACACCAGCACCACTTCGGGGACAAGCCGGAATCACGTGAGGGGCATGCCGGCACAGCCTCTCAGACTGAACCTCGTGCCGGACACCACAGAACCACCTGCCGGACAGACCGGAACCACCTGCCGGACACGCCGGAAACACCGGCTCGACCCGCTGGAAGGACCGCTGGACGTGCAAAATCACCTGCCGGCTACGCCGGAAACACTTGGCGAACACTCCGGAATCACCTGCCGGGCATGCCGGAACCACCTCTCAGATATGCCAGAACCACGTGCCAATGACCCCGGAAGCACCTGCCGAGCACGCCGGAACCACCTGCTCGACTCGCCAGAACCACTTGCCGGACACGCAAAAATCACCTGCCGGCTACGCCACAACCAGTTGGGGAACACTTCGGAATCACCTGCCGGGCTTGCTGGAACCACCTGCCGGTCATGCCAAAATCACCTGCCAACTACGCCAGTACCACTTGGCGGACACTGTGGAAACACCTGTCGGGCTGGCCAGAACCACATCTCAGACATGCCAGAACCATGTGCATGAGATGCTGGAACCACACCCCGAACAGACGGAAAACACCTGCCATACCCGTCTGAACAACCTGCCGAGCACGCCGGAGCCACCTGCTCGACTCGCCGGAACCACCTACCTGACATGCCCAAATCACCAGCCGGGTATGCCAGAAACACTTGGCGGACACTCCGGAATCATCTGCCGGACATGCCGGAACCAGCTCTCAGACACAGCAGAACCACGTGCCGGAGACGCCGGAAGCACCTGCCGAGCATGCCGGAGCCACCTGCTCGACTCGCCAGAAACACCTGCCGGACACGCCAAAATCACCTGCCGGGTACGCCAGAACCACATGGCGGACACTCCGAAATCTCCTGTCGCGCATGCCGGAACCACCTCTCAGACGTGCCGGAAGCACGTGCCGGACACGCCGGAATCACCTACCGGACAGACCGGAACCACCTGCCGAGCACGCCGGAGCCACCTGTTCGACTCGCTGGAACCACCTGCCGGACAGGCCAATATCAACCGCTGGCTATGCCAGAACCACCTAGGGGACAGTCCGGGATCACCTGCCAGCCATGGCGGAACCACCTCTCAGACGTACCAGAACCACCTGCCGGAGAAGCTGGAAACACGTCCTGGACAGACTGGAACCACGTGACGGCCATGCCTGAACCACCTGCCGAGCACGGCGGAACCACCTGCCGGACACGCCAAAATCACCTGCGGGCTACGCCAGAACCACTTGGACGACTCTCCGAAATGACCTGCCGGGCATGTTGGAACCACCTCTCAGACGTGCCAGAAGCACGTGGCGGACAGTCCGGAATCACCTGTTGGGCATACGCAACCACCTCTGACACGTACCAGAACCACGTGCCGTGCACGCCGGAACCACCTACCGGACAGACCGGAATCAACTTTTGGGCATGCCGGAACCACCAGTCAGATGTGCCAGAAACACGTGCCGGAGACGCCGGAAGCACCTGCCGAGCACGTCGCAACCACCTGCTCAACTCGCCTGAACCACCTGCCGGACACGCCAAAATCACCTGCCCGCTACACCAGCACCACTTCGGGGACAAGCCGGAATCACGTGAGGGGCATGCCGGCACAGCCTCTCAGACTGAACCTCGTGCCGGACACCACAGAACCACCTGCCGGACAGACCGGAACCACCTGCCGGACACGCCGGAAACACCGGCTCGACCCGCTGGAAGGACCGCTGGACGTGCAAAATCACCTGCCGGCTACACCGGAAACACTTGGCGAACACTCCGGAATCACCTGCCGGGCATGCCGGAACCACCTCTCAGATATGCCAGAACCACGTGCCACTGACCCCGGAAGCACCTGCCGAGCACGCCGGAATCACCTGCTCGACTCGCCAGAACCACCTGCCGGACACGCCAAAATCACCTGCCGGCTACGCCACAACCAGTTGGGGAACACTTCGGAATCACCTGCCGGGCTTGCTGGAACCACCTGCCGGTCATGCCAAAATCACCTGCCAACTACGCCAGTACCACTTGGCGGACACTGTGGAAACACCTGTCGGGCCGGCCAGAACCACATCTCAGACATGCCAGAACCATGTGCATGAGATGCTGGAACCACACCCCGAACAGACGGAAAACACCTGCCAGACCCGTCTGAACAACCTGCCGAGCACGCCGGAGCCACCTGCTCGACTCGCCGGAACCACCTACCTGACATGCCCAAATCACCAGCCGGGTATGCCAGAACCACTTGGCGGACACTCCGGAATCATCTGCCGGACATGCCGGAACCAGCTCTCAGACACAGCAGAACCACGTGCCGGAGACGCCGGAAGCACCTGCCGAGCATGCCGGAGCCACCTGCTCGACTCACCAGAAACACCTGCCGGACACGCCAAAATCACCTGCAGGGTACGCCAGATCCACCTGGCGGACACTCCGAAATCACCTGTCGCGCATGCCGGAACCACCTCTCAGACGTGCCGGAAGCACGTGCCGGACACGCCGGAATCACCTACCGGACAGACCGGAACCACCTGCCGAGCACGCCGGAGCCACCTGTTCGACTCGCTGGAACCACCTGCCGGACAGGCCAATATCAACCGCTGGCTATGCCAGAACCACCTGGGGGACAGTCCGGGATCACCTGCCAGCCATGGCAGAACCACCTCTCAGACGTACCAGAACCACCTGCCGGAGAAGCTGGAAACACGTCCTGGACAGACTGGAACCACGTGACGGCCATGCCTGAACCACCTGCCGAGCACGGCGGAACCACCTGCCGGACACGCCAAAATCACCTGCGGGCTACGCCAGAACCACTTGGACGACTCTCCGAAATGACCTGCCGGGCATGTTGGAACCACCTCTCAGACGTGCCAGAAGCACGTGGCGGACAGTCCGGAATCACCTGTTGGGCATACGCAACCACCTCTGACACGTACCAGAACCACGTGCCGTGCACGCCGGAACCACCTACCGGACAGACCGGAATCAACTTTTGGGCATGCCGGAACCACCAGTCAGATGTGCCAGAAACACGTGCCGGAGACGCCGGAAGCACCTGCCGAGCACGTCGCAACCACCTGCTCAACTCGCCTGAACCACCTGCCGGACACGCCAAAATCACCTGCCCGCTACACCAGCACCACTTCGGGGACAAGCCGGAATCACGTGAGGGGCATGCCGGCACAGCCTCTCAGACTGAACCTCGTGCCGGACACCACAGAACCACCTGCCGGACAGACCGGAACCACCTGCCGGACATGCCGGAACCACTGGCTCGACCCGCCGGAACGACCGCTGGACATGCAAACTCACCTGCCGGCTACGCCGGAAACACTTGGCGAACACTCCGGAATCACCTGCCGGGCATGCCGGAACCACCTCTCAGATATGCCAGAACCACGTGCCAATGACCCCGGAAGCACCTGCCGAGCACGCCGGAACCACCTGCTCGACTCGCCAGAACCACCTGCTGGACAGGCCAAAATCACCTGCCGGCTACGCCACAACCAGTTGGGGAACACTTCGGAATCACCTGCCGGGCTTGCTGGAACCACCTGCCGGTCATGCCAAAATCACCTGCCAACTACGCCAGTACCACTTGGCGGACACTGTGGAAACACCTGTCGGGCCGGGCGGAACCACATCTCAGACGTGCCAGAACCATGTGCATGAGATGCTGGAACCACACCCCGAACAGACGGAAAACACCTGCCAGACCCGTCTGAACAACCTGCCGAGCACGCCGGAGCCACCTGCTCGACTCGCCGGAACCACCTACCTGACATGCCCAAATCACCAGCCGGGTATGCCAGAACCACTTGGCGGACACTCCGGAATCATCTGCCGGACATGCCGGAACCAGCTCTCAGACACACCAGAACCACGTGCCGGAGACGCCGGAATCACCTGCCGAGCATGCCGGAGCCACCTGCTCGACTCACCAGAAACACCTGCCGGACATGCCAAAATCACCTGCCGGGTACGCCAGAACCACCTAGCGGACACTCCGAAATCACCTGTCGCGCATGCCGGAACCACCTCTCAGACATGCCAGAACCCCGTGCCAATGACCCCTGAAGCACGAGCCGAGCACGCCGGAACCACCTGCTCGACTCGCCAGAACCACCTGCCGATCACGCAAAAATCACCTGCCGGCTACGCCACAACCAGTTGGTGAACACTTTGGAATCACCTGCCGGGCTTGCTGGAACCACCTGCCAGTCATGCCAAAATCACCTGCCAACTACGCCAGAACCGCTTGGCGGACACTGCGGAAACACCTGTCGGGCCGGCTGGAACCACATCTCAGACGTGCCAGAAACGTGTTCATGAGATGCTGGAACCACACCCCGAACAGACGGATACCACCTGCCAGAAATGCCTGAACCACCTGCTGAGCACGCCGGAAACACCTGCTCGACTCACCGGTACCACCTCCCTGATACGCCAAAATCACCTGCTGGGTATGCCAGAACCACTTGGCGGACACTCCGGAATCATCTGCCGGACATGCCGGAACCAGCTCTCAGACACACCAGAACCAAGTGCCGGAGACGCCGGAAGCACCTGCCGAGCATGCCGGAGCCACCTGCTCGACTCGCCAGAAACACCTGCCGGACACGCCAAAATCACCTGCAGGGTAGGCCAGAACCACCTGGCGGACACTAAGGAATCACCTGCCGCGCATGCCGGAACCACCTCTCAGACGTGCCGGAAGCACGGGCCAGACACGCCGGAAACACCTACCGGACAGACCGGAACCACCTGCCAAGAACGCCGGAGCCACCTGTTCGACCTGCTGGAACCACCTGCCGGACATGCCAATATCAACTGCTGGCTATGCCAGAACCACCTGGGGGACAGTCCGGGATCACCTGCCAGCCATGGCGGAACCACCTCTCAGACGTACCAGAACCACCTGCCGGAGAAGCTGGAAACACGTCCTGGACAGACTGGAACCACGTGACGGCCATGCCTGAACCACCTGCCGAGCACGGCGGAACCACCTGCTCAACTCGCCTGAAGAACCTGCCGGACATGCCAAAATCACCTGCCGGGTACGCCAGAACCACCTGGCGGACACTCCGAAATCACCTGTCGCGCATGCCGGAACCACCTCTCAGACGTGCCGGAAGCACGGGCCGGACACGCCGGAATCACCTACCGGACAGACCGGAACCATCTGCCGAGCACGCCGGAGCCACCTGTTCGACTCGCTGGACCACCTGCCGGATAGGCCAATATCAACTGCTGACTATGCCAGAACCACCTGGGGGACGGTCCGGAATCACCTGCCAGCCATGGCGGAACCACCTCTCAGACGTACCAGAACCACCTGCCGGAGAAGCTGGAAACACGTCCTGGACAATCTGGAACCACCTGCCGGCCAAGCCTGAACCACCTGCCAAGCACAACGGAACAACCTGCCAGACACGCCAAAATCACCTGCGTGTTATGCCAGAACCACCTGGAGGACTCTCTGGGATGACCTGCCGGGCATGCCGGAAACACCTCTCAGACGTGCCAGAACCATGTGGCGGACAGTCCGGAATCACCTGTTGGGCATGCGCAACCACCTCTGAGACGTTCCAGAACCTCATGCCGTGCAGGCTGGAACCAGCTACCGGACAGACCGGAATCACCTTTCGGGCATGCCGGAACCACCTGTCAGATGTGCCAGAAACACGTGCCGGAGACGCCGGAAGCACCTGCCAAGCACGTTGGAACCACCTGCTCAACTCGCCTGAACCACCTGCCGGACATGCCAAAATCACCTGCCGACTATGCCAGAACCACTTGGCGAACACTCCGGAATCACTTGCCGGGCATGCAGGAACCACCTCACAGACATGCCAGAACCCCGTGCCAATGACCCCGGAAGCACCAGCCGAGCACGCCGGAACCACCTGCTCGACTCGCCAGAACCACCTGCCGATCACGCAAAAATCACCTGCCGGCTACGCCACAACCAGTTGGTGAACACTTTGGAATCACCTGCCGGGCTTGCTGGAACCACCTGCCAGTCATGCCAAAATCACCTGCCAACTACGCCAGAACCGCTTGGCGGACACTGCGGAAACACCTGTCGGGCCGGCTGGAACCACATCTCAGACGTGCCAGAAACGTTTTCATGAGATGCTGGAACCACACCCCGAACAGATGGATACCACCTGCCAGAACCGCCTGAACCACCTGCCGAGCACGCCGGAACCACCTGCTCGACTCACCGGTACCACCTCCCTGACACGCCAAAATCACCTGCTGGGTATGCCAGAACCACTTGGCGGACACTCCGGAATCATCTGCCGGACATGCCGGAACTAGCTCTCAGACACACCAGAGCCAAGTGCTGGAGACGCCGGAAGCACCTGCCGAGCATGCCGGAGCCACCTGCTCGACTCGCCAGAAACACCTGCCGGACACGCCAAAATCACCTGCCGGGTGTGCCAGAACCACCTGGCGGACACTACGGAATCACCTGCCGCGCATGCCGGAAGCACGTGCCAGACACGCCGGAAACACCTACCGAACAGACCGGAACCACCTGCCGAGCACGCAGGAGCCACCTGTTCGACTCGCTGGAACCACCTGCCGGACAGGCCAATATCAACTGCTGGCTATGCCAGAACCACCTGGGGGACAGTCCGGGATCACCTGCCAGCCATGGCGGAACCACCTCTCAGACGTACCAGAACCACCTGCCGGAGAAGCTGGAAACACGTCCTGGACAGACTGGAACCACGTGACGGCCATGCCTGAACCACCTGCCGAGCATGGCGGAACCACCTGCCGGACACGCCAAAATCACCTGCGGGCTACGCCAGAACCACTTGGACGACTCTCCGAAATGACCTGCCGGGCAGGTTGGAACCACCTCTCAGACGTGCCAGAAGCACGTGGCGGACAGTCCGGAATCACCTGTTGGGCATACGCAACCACCTCTGACACGTACCAGAACCACGGGCCGTGCACGCCGGAACCACCTACCGGACAGACCGGAATCAACTTTTGGGCATGCCGGAACCACCAGTCAGATGTGCCAGAAACACGTGCCGGAGACGCCGGAAGCACCTGCCGAGCACGTCGCAACCACCTGCTCAACTCGCCTGAACCACCTGCCGGACACGCCAAAATCACCTGCCCGCTACACCAGCACCACTTCGGGGACAAGCCGGAATCACGTGAGGGGCATGCCGGCACAGCCTCTCAGACTGAACCTCGTGCCGGACACCACAGAACCACCTGCCGGACAGACCGGAACCACCTGCCGGACACGCCGGAACCACTGGCTCGACCCGCCGGAACGACCGCTGGACATGCAAACTCACCTGCCGGCTACGCCGGAAACACTTGGCGAACACTCCGGAATCACCTGCCGGGCATGCCGGAACCACCTCTCAGATATGCCAGAACCACGTGCCAATGACCCCGGAAGCACCTGCCGAGCACGCCGGAACCACATGCTCGACTCGCCAGAACCACCTGCCGGACACGCAAAAATCACCTGCCGGATACGCCACAACCAGTTGGGGAACACTTCGGAATCACCTGCCGGGCTTGCTGTAACCACCTGCCGGTCATGCCAAAATCACCTGCCAACTACGCCAGTACCACTTGGCGGACACTGTGGAAACACCTGTCGGGCCGGCCGGAACCACATCTGAGACGTGCCAGAACCATGTGCATGAGATGCTGGAACCACACCCCGAACAGACGGAAAACACCTGCCAGACCCGTCTGAACAACCTGCCGAGCACGCCGGAGCCACCTGCTCGACTCGCCGGAACCACCTACCTGACATGCCCAAATCACCAGCCGGGTATGCCAGAACCACTTGGCGGACACTCCGGAATCATCTGCCGGACATGCCGGAACCAGCTCTCAGACACAGCAGAACCACGTGCCGGAGACGCCGGAAGCACCTGCCGAGCATGCCGGAGCCACCTGCTCGACTCGCCAGAAACACCTGCCGGACACGCCAAAATCACCTGCCGGGTACGCCAGAACCACCTGGCGGACACTCCGAAATCACCTGTCGCGCATGCCGGAACCACCTCTCAGACGTGCCGGAAGCACGTGCCGGACACGCCGGAATCACCTACCGGACAGACCGGAACCACCTGCCGAGCACGCCGGAGCCACCTGTTCGACTCGCTGGAATCACTTGCCGGACATGCCAATATCAACTGCTGGCTATGCCAGAACCACCTGCGGGACAGTCCGGGATCACCTGCCAGCCATGGCTGAACCACCTCTCAGACGTACCAGAACCACCTGCCGGAGAAGCTGGAAACACGTCCTGGACAGACTGGAACCACGTGACGGCCATGCCTGAACCACCTGCCGAGCACGGCGGAACCACCTGCCGGACACGCCAAAATCACCTGCGGGCTACGCCAGAACCACTTGGACGACTCTCCGAAATGACCTGCCGGGCATGTTGGAACCACCTCTCAGACGTGCCAGAAGCACGTGGCGGACAGTCCGGAATCACCTGTTGGGCATACGCAACCACCTCTGACACGTACCAGAACCACGTGCCGTGCACGCCGGAACCACCTACCGGACAGACCGGAATCAACTTTTGGGCATGCCGGAACCACCAGTCAGATGTGCCAGAAACACGTGCCGGAGACGCCGGAAGCACCTGCCGAGCACGTCGCAACCACCTGCTCAACTCGCCTGAACCACCTGCCGGACACGCCAAAATCACCTGCCCGCTACACCAGCACCACTTCGGGGACAAGCCGGAATCACGTGAGGGGCATGCCGGCACAGCCTCTCAGACTGTACATCGTGCCGGACACCACAGAACCACCTGCCGGACAGACCGGAACCACCTGCCGGACACGCCGGAAACACCGGCTCGACCCGCTGGAAGGACCGTTGGACGTGCAAAATCACCTGCCGGCTACGCCGGAAACACTTGGCGAACACTCCGGAATCACCTGCCGGGCATGCCGAAACCACCTCTCAGATATGCCAGAACCAGGTGCCAATGACCCCGGAAGCACCTGCCGAGCACGCCGGAACCACCTGCTCGACTCGCCAGAACCACCTGCCGGACACGCCAAAATCACCTGCCGGCTACGCCACAACCAGTTGGGGAACACTTCGGAATCACCTGCCGGGCTTGCTGGAACCACCTGCCGGTCATGCCAAAATCACCTGCCAACTACGCCAGTACCACTTGGCGGACACTGTGGAAACACCTGTCGGGCCGGCCAGAACCACATCTCAGACATGCCAGAACCATGTGCATGAGATGCTGGAACCACACCCCGAACAGATGGAAAACACCTGCCAGACCCGTCTGAACAACCTGCCGAGCACGCCGGAGCCACCTGCTCGACTCGCCGGAACCACCTACCTGACATGCCCAAATCACCAGCCGGGTATGCCAGAACCACTTGGCGGACACTCCGGAATCATCTGCCGGACATGCCGGAACCAGCTCTCAGACACAGCAGAACCACGTGCCGGAGACGCCGGAAGCACCTGCCGAGCATGCCGGAGCCACCTGCTCGACTCGCCAGAAACACCTGCCGGACACGCCAAAATCACCTGCCGGGTACGCCAGAACCACCTGTCGGACACTCCGAAATCACCTGTCGCGCATACCTGAACCACCTCTCAGACGTGCCGGAAGCACGTGCCGGACACGCCGGAATCACCTACCGGACAGACCGGAACCACCTGCCGAGCACGCCGGAGCCACCTGTTCGACTCGCTGGAACCACCTGCCGGACAGGCCAATATCAACTGGTGGCTATGCCAGAACCACCTGGGGGACGGTCCGGGATCACCTGCCAGCCATGGCGGAACCACCTCTCAGACGTACCAGAACCACCTGCCGGAGAAGCTGGAAACACGTCCTGGACAGTCTGGAACCACCTGCCGGCCAAGCCTGAACCACCTGCCAAGCACAACGGAACAACCTGCCAGACACGCCAAAATCACCTGCGTGTTATGCCAGAACCACCTGGAGGACTCTCTGGGATGACCTGCCGTGCATGCCGGAAACACCTCTCAGACGTGCCAGAACCATGTGGCCGACAGTCCGGAATCACCTGTTGGGCATGCGCAACCACCTCTGAGACGTTCCAGAACCACATGCCGTGCAGGCTGGAACCAGCTACCGGACAGACCGGAATCACCTTTCGGGCATGCCGGAACCACCTGTCAGATGTGCCAGAAACACGTGCCGGAGACGCCGGAAGCACCTGCCAAGCACGTTGGAACCACCTGCTCAACTCGCCTGAACCACCTGCCGGACATGGCAAAATCACCTGCCGACTATGCCAGAACCACTTGGCGAACACTCCGGAATCACTTGCCGGGCATGCAGGAAACACCTCTCAGACATGCCAGAACCCCGTGCCAATGACCCCGGAAGCACCAGCCGAGCACGCCGGAACCACCTGCTCGACTCGCCAGAACCACCTGCCGATCACGCAAAAATCACCTGCCGGCTACGCCACAACCAGTTGGTGAACACTTTGGAATCACCTGCCAGGCTTGCTGGAACCACCTGCCAGTCATGCCAAAATCACCTGCCAACTACGCCAGAACCACTTGGCGGATACTGCGGAAACACCTGTCGGGCCGGCTGGAACCACATCTCAGACGTGCCAGAAACGTTTTCATGAGATGCTGGAACCACAACCCGCACAGATGGATACCACCTGCCAGAACCGCCTGAACCACCTGCCGAGCACGCCGGAACCACCTGCTTGACTCGCCGGTACCACCTCCCTGACACACCAAAATCACCTGCTGGGTATGCCAGAACCACTTGGCGGACACTCCGGAATCATCTGCCGGACATGCCGGAACCAGCTCTCAGACACACCAGAACCAAGTGCTGGAGACGCCGGAAGCACCTGCCGAGCATGCCGGAGCCACCTGCTCGACTCGCCAGAAACACCTGCCGGACACGCCAAAATCACCTGCCGGGTGTGCCAGAACCACCTGGCGGACACTACGGAATCACCTGCCGCGCATGCCGGAAGCACGTGCCAGACACGCCGGAAACACCTACCGAACAGACCGGAACCACCTGCCGAGCACGCCGGAGCCACCTGTTCGACTCGCTGGAACCACCTGCCGGACAGGCCAATATCAACTGCTGGCTATGCCAGAACCACCTGGGGGACAGTCCGGGATCACCTGCCAGCCATGGCGGAACCACCTCTCAGACGTACCAGAACCACGTGCCGGAGAAGCTGGAAACACGTCCTGGACAGACTGGAACCACGTGACGGCCATGCCTGAAGCACCTGCCGAGTACGGCGGAACCACCTGCCGGACACGCCAAAATCACCTGCGGGCTACGCCAGAACCACTTGGACGACTCTCCGAAATGACCTGCCGGGCATGTTGGAACCACCTCTCAGACGTGCCAGAAGCACGTGGCGGACAGTCCGGGATCACCTGTTGGGCATACGCAACCACCTCTGACACGTACCAGAACCACGTGCCGTGCACGCCGGAACCACCTACCGGACAGACCGGAATCAACTTTTGGGCATGCCGGAACCACCAGTCAGATGTGCCAGAAACACGTGCCGGAGACGCCGGAAGCACCTGCCGAGCACGTCGCAACCACCTGCTCAACTCGCCTGAACCACCTGCCGGACACGCCAAAATCACCTGCCCGCTACACCAGCACCACTTCGGGGACAAGCCGGAATCACGTGAGGGGCATGCCGGCACAGCCTCTCAGACTGAACCTCGTGCCGGACACCACAGAACCACCTGCCAGACAGACCGGAACCACCTGCCGGACACGCCGGAACGACGGGCTTGACCCGCCGGAACGACCACTGGACATGCAAAATCACCTGCCGGCTACGCCGGAAACACTTGGCGAACACTCCGGAATCACCTGCCGGGCATGCCGGAACCACCTCTCAGATATGTCAGAACCACGTGCCAATGACCCCGGAAGCACCTGCCGAGCACGCCGGAACCACCTGCTCGACTCGCCAGAACCACCTGCTGGACACGCAAAAATCACCTGCCGGCTACGCCACAACCAGTTGGGGAACACTTCGGAATCACCTGCCGGGCTTGCTGGAACCACCTGCCGGTCATGCCAAAATCACCTTCCAACTACGCCAGTACCACTTGGCGGACACTGTGGAAACACCTGTCGGGCCGGCCGGAACCACGTCTCAGACGTGCCAGAACCATGTGCATGAGAGGCTGGAACCACACCCCGAACAGACGGAAAACACCTGCCAGACCCGTCTGAACAACCTGCCGAGCACGCCGGAGCCACCTGCTCGACTCGCCGGAACCACCTACCTGACATGCCCAAATCACCAGCCGGGTATGCCAGAACCACTTGGCGGACACTCCGGAGTCATCTGCCGGACATGCCGGAACCAGCTCTCAGACACACCAGAACCACGTGCCGGAGACGCCGGAAGCACCTGCCGAGCATGCCGGAGCCACCTGCTCGACTCGCCAGAAACACCTGCCGGACACGCCAAAATCACCTGCCGGGTACGCCAGAACCACCTGGCGGACATTCCGAAATCACCTGTCGCGCATGCCGGAACCACCTCTCAGACGTGCCGGAAGCACGTGCCGGACACGCCGGAATCACCTACCGGACAGACCGGAACCACCTGACGAGCACGCCGGAGCCACCTGTTCGACTCGCTGGAACCACCTGCCGGACAGGCCAATATCAACTGCTGGGTATGCCAGAACCACCTGGGGGACAGTCCGGGATCACCTGCCAGCCATGGCGGAACCACCTCTCAGACGTACCAGAACCACCTGCCGGAGAAGCTGGAAACACGTCCTGGACAGACTGGAACCACGTGACGGCCATGCCTGAACCACCTGCCGAGCACGGCGGAACCACCTGCCGGACACGCCAAAATCACCTGCGGGCTACGCCAGAACCACTTGGACGACTCTCCGAAATGACCTGCCGGGCAGGTTGGAACCACCTCTCAGATGTGCCAGAAGCACGTGGCGGACAGTCCGGAATCACCTGTTGGGCATACGCAACCACCTCTGACACGTACCAGAACCACGTGCCGTGCACGCCGGAACCACCTACCGGACAGACCGGAATCAACTTTTGGGCATGCCGGAACCACCAGTCAGATGTGCCAGAAACACGTGCCGGAGACGCCGGAAGCACCTGCCGAGCACGTCGCAACCACCTGCTCAACTCGCCTGAACCACCTGCCGGACACGCCAAAATCACCTGCCCGCTACACCAGCACCACTTCGGGGACAAGCCGGAATCACGTGAGGGGCATGCCGGCACAGCCTCTCAGACTGAACCTCGTGCCGGACACCACAGAACCACCTGCCAGACAGACCGGAACCTCCTGCCGGACACGCCGGAACCACCGGCTCGACCCGCCGGAACGACCGCTGGACATGCAAACTCACCTGCCGGCTATGCCGGAAACACTTGGCGAACACTCCGGAATCACCTGCCGGGCATGCCGGAACCACCTCTCAGATATGCCAGAACCACGTGCCAATGACCCCGGAAGCACCTGCCGAGCACGCCGGAACCACCTGATCGACTCGCCAGAACCACCTGCCGGACACGCCAAAATCACCTGCCGGCTACGCCACAACCAGTTGGGGAACACTTCGGAATCACCTGCCGGGCTTGCTGGAACCACCTGCCGGTCATGCCAAAATCACCTGCCAACTACGCCAGTACCACTTGGCGGACACTGTGGAAACACCTGTCGGGCCGGCCGGAACCACATCTCAGACGTGCCAGAACCATGTGCATGAGATGCTGGAACCACACCACGAACAGACGGAAAACACCTGCCACACCCATCTGAACAACCTGCCGAGCACGCCGGAGCCACCTGCTCGACTCGCCGGAACCACCTACCTGACATGCCCAAATAACCAGCCGGGTATGCCAGAACCACTTGGCGGCCACTCCGGGATCATCTGCCTGACATGCCGGAACCAGCTCTCAGACACACCAGAACCACGTGCCGGAGACGCCGGAAGCACCTGCCGAGCATGCCGGAGCCACCTGCTCGACTCGCCAGAAACACCTGCCGGACATGCCAAAATCACCTGCCGGGTACAACAGAACCACCTGGCGGAAACTCCAAAATCACCTGTCGCGCATGCCGGAACCACCTCTCAGACGTGCCGGAAGCACGTGCCGGACACGCCAGAATCACCTACCGGACAGACCGGAACCACCTGCCGAGCACGCCGGAGCCACCTGTTCGACTCGCTGGAACCACCTGCCGGACAGGCCAATATCAACTGCTGGCTATGCCAGAACCACCTGGGGGACGGTCCGGAATCACCTGCCAGCCATGGCGGAACCACCTCTCAGACGTACCAGAACCACCTGCCGGAGAAGCTGGAAACACATCCTGGACAGTCTGGAACCACCTGCCGGCCAAGCCTGAACCAACTGCCAAGCACAACGGAACAACCTGCCAGACACGCCAAAATCACCTGCGTGTTATGCCAGAACCACTTGGAGGACTCTCTGGGATGGCCTGCCGGGCATGCCGGAACCACCTCTCAGACGTGCCAGAACCATGTGGCGGACAGTCCGGAATCACCTGTTGGGCATGCGCAACCACCTCTGAGACGTACCAGAACCACATGCCGTGCAGGCTGGAACCACCTACCGGACAGACCGGAATCACCTTTCGGGCATGCCGGAACCACCTGTCAGATGTGCCAGAAACACGTGCCGGAGACGCCGGAAGCACCTGCCAAGCACGTTGGAACCACCTGCTCAACTCGCCTGAGCCACCTGTCGGACATGCCAAAATCACCTGCCGACTATGCCAGAACCACTTGGCGAACACTCCGGAATCACTTGCCGGGCATGCAGGAACCACCTCTCAGACATGCCAGAACCCCGTGCCAATGACCCCGGAAGCAGCAGCCGAGCACGCCGGAACCACCTGCTCGACTCACCAGAACCACCTGCCGATCACGCAAAAATCACCTGCCGGCTACGCCACAACCAGTTGGTGAACACTTTGGAATCACCTGCCAGGCTTGCTGGAACCACCTGCCAGTCATGCCAAAATCACCTGCCAACTACGCCAGAACCGCTTGGCAGACACTGCGGAAACACCTGTCGGGCCGGCTGGAACCACATCTCAGACGTGCCAGAAACGTTTTCATGAGATGCTGGAACCACACCCCGAACAGATGGATACCACCTGCCAGAACCGCCTGAACCACCTGCCGAGCACGCCGGAACCACCTGCTCGACTCACCGGTACCACCTCCCTGACACGCCAAAATCACCTGCTGGGTATGCCAGAACCACTTGGCGGACACTCCGGAATCATCTGCCGGACATGCCGGAACCAGCTCTCAGACACACCAGAACCAAGTGCCGGAGACGCCGGAAGCACCTGCCGAGCATGCCGGAGCCACCTGCTCGACTCGCCAGAAACACCTGCCGGACACGCCAAAATCACCTGCCGGGTGTGCCAGAACCACCTGGTGGACACTACGGAATCACCTGCCGCGCATGCCGGAAGCACGTGCCAGACACGCCGGAAACACCTACCGAACAGACCGGAACCACCTGCCGAGCACGCCGGAGCCACCTGTTTGACTCGCTGGAACCACCTGCCGGACAGGCCAATATCAACTGCTGGCTATGCCAGAACCACCTGGGGGACAGTCCGGGATCACCTGCCAGCCATGGCGGAACCACCTCTCAGACGTACCAGAACCACCTGCCGGAGAAGCTGGAAACACGTCCTGGACAGACTGGAACCACGTGACGGCCATGCCTGAACCACCTGCCGAGCACGGCGGAACCACCTGCCGGACACGCCAAAATCACCTGCGGGCTACGCCAGAACCACTTGGACGACTCTCCGAAATGACCTGCCGGGCATGTTGGAACCACCTCTCAGACCTGCCAGAAGCGTTTTGCGGACAGTCCGGAATCACCTGTTGGGCATACGCAACCACCTCTGACACGTACCAGAACCACGTGCCGTGCACGCCGGAACCACCTACCGGACAGACCGGAATCAACTTTTGGGCATGCCGGAACCACCAGTCAGATGTGCCAGAAACACGTGCCGGAGACGCCGGAAGCACCTGCCGAGCACGTCGCAACCACCTGCTCAACTCGCCTGAACCACCTGCCGGACACGCCAAAATCACCTGCCCGCTACACCAGCACCACTTCGGGGACAAGCCGGAATCACGTGAGGGGCATGCCGGCACAGCCTCTCAGACTGAACCTCGTGCCGGACACCACAGAACCACCTGCCGGACAGACCGGAACCACCTGCCGGACACGCCGGAACCACCGGCTCGACCCGCCGGAACGACCGCTGGACATGCAAACTCACCTGCCGGCTACGCCGGAAACACTTGGCGAACACTCCGGAATCACCTGCCGGGCATGCCGGAACCACCTCTCAGATATGCCAGAACCACATGCCAATGACCCCGGAAGCACCTGCCGAGCACACCGGAACCACCTGCTCGACTCGCCAGAACCACCTGCCGGAGACGCAAAAATCACCTGCCGGCTACGCCACAACCAGTTGGGGAACACTTCGGAATCACCTGCCGGGCTTGCTGGAACCACCTGCCGGTCATGCCAAAATCACCTGCCAACTACGCCAGTACCACTTGGCGGACACTGTGGAAACACCTGTCGGGCCGGCCGGAACCACATCTCAGACGTGCCAGAACCATGTGCATGAGATGCTGGAACCACACCCCGAACAGACGGAAAACACCTGCCAGACCCGTCTGAACAACCTGCCGAGCACGCCGGAGCCACCTGCTCGACTCGCCAGAAACACCTGCCGGACATGCCAAAATCACCTGCCGGGTACGCCAGAACCACATGGCGGACACTCTGAAATCACCTGTCGCGCATGCTGAAACCACCTCTCAGATGTGCCAGAAGCATACGCCGGAATCACCTAGCGGAGAGACCGGAACCACCTGCCGAGCACGCCGGAGCCACCTGTTCGACTCGCTGGAACCACCTGCCGGACAGGCCAATATCAACTGCTGGCTATGCCAGAACCACCTGGGGGACGGTCCGGAATCACCTGCCAGCCATGGCGGAACCACCTCTCAGACGTACCAGAACCACCTGCCGGAGAAGCTGGAAACACGTCCTGGACAGTCTGGAACCACCTGCCGGCCAAGCCTGAACCACCTGCCAAGCACAACGGAACAACCTGCCAGACACGCCAAAATCACCTGCGTGTTATGCCAGAACCACTTGGAGGACTCTCTGGGATGGCCTGCCGGGCATGCCGGAACCACCTCTCAGACGTGCCAGAACCATGTGGCGGACAGTCCGGAATCACCTGTTGGGCATGCGCAACCACCTCTGAGACGTACCAGAACCACATGCTGTGCAGGCTGGAACCAGCTACCGGACAGACCGGAATCACCTTTCGGGCATGCCGGAACCACCTGTCAGATGTGCCAGAAACACGTGCCGGAGACGCCGGAAGCACCTGCCAAGCACGTTGGAACCACCTGCTCAACTCGCCTGAACCACCTGCCGGACATGCCAAAATCACCTGCCGACTATGCCAGAACCACTTGGCGAACACTCCGGAATCACTTGCCGGGCATGCAGGAACCACCTCTCAGACATGCCAGAACCCCGTGCCAATGACCCCGGAAGCACCAGCCGAGCACGCCGGAACCACCTGCTCGACTCGCCAGAACCACCTGCCGATCACGCAAAAATCACCTGCCGGCTACGCCACAACCAGTTGGTGAACACTTTGGAATCACCTGCCGGGCTTGCTGGAACCACCTGCCAGTCATGCCAAAATCACCTGCCAACTACGCCAGAACCGCTTGGCGGACACTGCGGAAACACCTGTCGGGCCGGCTGGAACCACATCTCAGACCTGCCAGAAACGTTTTCATGAGATGCTGGAACCACACCCCGAACAGATGGATACCACCTGCCAGAACCGCCTGAACCATCTGCCGAGCACGCCGGAACCACCTGCTCGACTCACCGGTACCACCTCCCTGACACGCCAAAATCACCTGCTGGGTATGCCAGAACCACTTGGCGGACACTCCGGAATCATCTGCCGGACATGCCGGAACCAGCTCTCAGACACACCAGAACCACGTGCCGGAGATGCCGGAAGCACCTGCCGAGCATGCCGGAGCCACCTGCTCGACTCGCCAGAAACACCTGCCGGACACGCCAAAATCACCTGCCGGGTACGCCAGAACCACCTGGCGGACACTCCGAAATCACCTGTCGCGCATGCCGGAACCACCTCTCAGACGTGCCGGAAGCACGTGCCGGACACGCCGGAATCACCTACCGGACAGACCGGAACCACCTGTTGAGCACGCCGGAGCCACCTGTTCGACTCGCTGGAACCACCTGCCGGACAGGCCAATATCAACTGCTGGCTATGCCAGAACCACCTGGGGGACGGTCCGGAATCACCTGCCAGCCATGGCGGAACCACCTCTCAGACGTACCAGAACCACCTGCCGGAGAAGCTGGAAACACGTCCTGGACAGTCTGGAACCACCTGCCGGCCAAGCCTGAACCAACTGCCAAGCACAACGGAACAACCTGCCAGACACGCCAAAATCACCTGCGTGTTATGCCAGAACCACTTGGAGGACTCTCTGGGATGGCCTGCCGGGCATGCCGGAACCACCTCTCAGACGTGCCAGAACCATGTGGAGGACAGACCGGAATCACCTGTTGGGCATGCGCAACCACCTCTGAGACGTACCAGAACCACATGCCGTGCAGGCTGGAACCACCTACCGGACAGACCGGAATCACCTTTCGGGCATGCCGGAACCACCTGTCAGATGCGCCAGAAACACGTGCCGGAGACGCCGGAAGCACCTGCCAAGCACGTTGGTACCACCTGCTCAACTCGCCTGAACCACCTGCCGGACATGCCAAAATCACCTGCCGACTATGCCAGAACCACTTGGCGAACACTCCGGAATCACTTGCCGGACATGCCGGAACCAGCTCTCAGACACACCAGAACCAAGTGCCGGAGACGCCGGAAGCACCTGCCGAGCATGCCGGAGTCACCTGCTCGACTCGCCAGAAACACCTGCCGGACACGCCAAAATCACCTGCCGGGTGTGCCAGAACCACCTGGCGGACACTACGGAATCACCTGCCGCGCATGCCGGAAGCACGTGCCAGACACGCCGGAAACACCTACCGCACAGACCGGAACCACCTGCCGAGAACGCCGGAGCCACCTGTTCGACTCGCTGGAACCACCTGCCGGACAGGCCAATATCAACTGCTGGCTATGCCAGAACCACCTGGGGGACAGTCCGGGATCACCTGCCAGCCATGGCGGAACCACCTCTCAGACGTACCAGAACCACCTGCCGGAGAAGCTGGAAACACGTCCTGGACAGACTGGAACCACGTGACGGCCATGCCTGAACCACCTGCCGAGCACGGCGGAACCACCTGCCGGACACGCCAAAATCACCTGCGGGCTACTCCAGAACCACTTGGACGAGTCTCCGAAATGACCTGCCGGGCATGTTGGAACCACCTCTCAGACCTGCCAGAAGCACGTGGCGGACAGTCCGGAATCACCTTTTGGGCATGCGCAACCACCTCTGACACGTACCAGAACCACGTGCCGTGCACGCCGGAACCACCTACCGGACAGACCGGAATCAACTTTTGGGCATGCCGGAACCACCAGTCAGATGTGCCAGAAACACGTGCCGGAGATGCCGGAAGCACCTGCCGAGCACGTCGCAACCACCTGCTCAACTCGCCTGGACCACCTGCTGGACACGCCAAAATCACCTGCCCGCTACACCAGCACCACTTCGGGGACAAGCCGGAATCACGTGAGGGGCATGCCGGCACAGCCTCTCAGACTGAACCTCGTGCCGGACACCACAGAACCACCTGCCGGACAGACCGGAACCACCTGCCGGACACGCCGGAAACACCGGCTCGACCCGCTGGAAGGAACGCTGGACGTGCAAAATCACCTGCCGGCTACGCCGGAAACACTTGGCGAACACTCCGGAATCACCTGCCGGGCATGCCGGAACCACCTCTCAGATATGCCAGAACCACGTGCCAATGACCCCGGAAGCACCTGCCGAGCACGCCGGAACCACCTGCTCGACTCGCCAGAACCACTTGCCGGACACGCAAAAATCACCTGCCGGCTACGCCACAACCAGTTGGGGAACACTTCGGAATCACCTGCCGGGCTTGCTGGAACCACCTGCCGGTCATGCCAAAATCACCTGCCAACTACGCCAGTACCACTTGGCGGACACTGTGGAAACACCTGTCGGGCCGGCCAGAACCACATCTCAGACATGCCAGAACCATGTGCATGAGATGCTGGAACCACACCCCGAACAGACGGAAAACACCTGCCATACCCGTCTGAACAACCTGCCGAGCACGCCGGAGCCACCTGCTCGACTCGCCGGAACCACCTACCTGACATGCCCAAATCACCAGCCGGGTATGCCAGAAACACTTGGCGGACACTCCGGAATCATCTGCCGGACATGCCGGAACCAGCTCTCAGACACAGCAGAACCACGTGCCGGAGACGCCGGAAGCACCTGCCGAGCATGCCGGAGCCACCTGCTCGACTCGCCAGAAACACCTGCCGGACACGCCAAAATCACCTGCCGGGTACGCCAGAACCACATGGCGGACACTCCGAAATCTCCTGTCGCGCATGCCGGAACCACCTCTCAGACGTGCCGGAAGCACGTGCCGGACACGCCGGAATCACCTACCGGACAGACCGGAACCACCTGCCGAGCACGCCGGAGCCACCTGTTCGACTCGCTGGAACCACCTGCCGGACAGGCCAATATCAACCGCTGGCTATGCCAGAACCACCTAGGGGACAGTCCGGGATCACCTGCCAGCCATGGCGGAACCACCTCTCAGACGTACCAGAACCACCTGCCGGAGAAGCTGGAAACACGTCCTGGACAGACTGGAACCACGTGACGGCCATGCCTGAACCACCTGCCGAGCACGGCGGAACCACCTGCCGGACACGCCAAAATCACCTGCGGGCTACGCCAGAACCACTTGGACGACTCTCCGAAATGACCTGCCGGGCATGTTGGAACCACCTCTCAGACGTGCCAGAAGCACGTGGCGGACAGTCCGGAATCACCTGTTGGGCATACGCAACCACCTCTGACACGTACCAGAACCACGTGCCGTGCACGCCGGAACCACCTACCGGACAGACCGGAATCAACTTTTGGGCATGCCGGAACCACCAGTCAGATGTGCCAGAAACACGTGCCGGAGACGCCGGAAGCACCTGCCGAGCACGTCGCAACCACCTGCTCAACTCGCCTGAACCACCTGCCGGACACGCCAAAATCACCTGCCCGCTACACCAGCACCACTTCGGGGACAAGCCGGAATCACGTGAGGGGCATGCCGGCACAGCCTCTCAGACTGAACCTCGTGCCGGACACCACAGAACCACCTGCCGGACAGACCGGAACCACCTGCCGGACACGCCGGAAACACCGGCTCGACCCGCTGGAAGGACCGCTGGACGTGCAAAATCACCTGCCGGCTACACCGGAAACACTTGGCGAACACTCCGGAATCACCTGCCGGGCATGCCGGAACCACCTCTCAGATATGCCAGAACCACGTGCCAATGACCCCGGAAGCACCTGCCGAGCACGCCGGAATCACCTGCTCGACTCGCCAGAACCACCTGCCGGACACGCCAAAATCACCTGCCGGCTACGCCACAACCAGTTGGGGAACACTTCGGAATCACCTGCCGGGCTTGCTGGAACCACCTGCCGGTCATGCCAAAATCACCTGCCAACTACGCCAGTACCACTTGGCGGACACTGTGGAAACACCTGTCGGGCCGGGCGGAACCACATCTCAGACGTGCCAGAACCATGTGCATGAGATGCTGGAACCACACCCCGAACAGACGGAAAACACCTGCCAGACCCGTCTGAACAACCTGCCGAGCACGCCGGAGCCACCTGCTCGACTCGCCGGAACCACCTACCTGACATGCCCAAATCACCAGCCGGGTATGCCAGAACCACTTGGCGGACACTCCGGAATCATCTGCCGGACATGCCGGAACCAGCTCTCAGACACACCAGAACCACGTGCCGGAGACGCCGGAATCACCTGCCGAGCATGCCGGAGCCACCTGCTCGACTCACCAGAAACACCTGCCGGACATGCCAAAATCACCTGCCGGGTACGCCAGAACCACCTAGCGGACACTCCGAAATCACCTGTCGCGCATGCCGGAACCACCTCTCAGACATGCCAGAACCCCGTGCCAATGACCCCTGAAGCACGAGCCGAGCACGCCGGAACCACCTGCTCGACTCGCCAGAACCACCTGCCGATCACGCAAAAATCACCTGCCGGCTACGCCACAACCAGTTGGTGAACACTTTGGAATCACCTGCCGGGCTTGCTGGAACCACCTGCCAGTCATGCCAAAATCACCTGCCAACTACGCCAGAACCGCTTGGCGGACACTGCGGAAACACCTGTCGGGCCGGCTGGAACCACATCTCAGACGTGCCAGAAACGTGTTCATGAGATGCTGGAACCACACCCCGAACAGACGGATACCACCTGCCAGAAATGCCTGAACCACCTGCTGAGCACGCCGGAAACACCTGCTCGACTCACCGGTACCACCTCCCTGATACGCCAAAATCACCTGCTGGGTATGCCAGAACCACTTGGCGGACACTCCGGAATCATCTGCCGGACATGCCGGAACCAGCTCTCAGACACACCAGAACCAAGTGCCGGAGACGCCGGAAGCACCTGCCGAGCATGCCGGAGCCACCTGCTCGACTCGCCAGAAACACCTGCCGGACACGCCAAAATCACCTGCAGGGTAGGCCAGAACCACCTGGCGGACACTAAGGAATCACCTGCCGCGCATGCCGGAACCACCTCTCAGACGTGCCGGAAGCACGGGCCAGACACGCCGGAAACACCTACCGGACAGACCGGAACCACCTGCCAAGAACGCCGGAGCCACCTGTTCGACCTGCTGGAACCACCTGCCGGACATGCCAATATCAACTGCTGGCTATGCCAGAACCACCTGGGGGACAGTCCGGGATCACCTGCCAGCCATGGCGGAACCACCTCTCAGACGTACCAGAACCACCTGCCGGAGAAGCTGGAAACACGTCCTGGACAGACTGGAACCACGTGACGGCCATGCCTGAACCACCTGCCGAGCACGGCGGAACCACCTGCCGGACACGCCAAAATCACCTGCGGGCTACGCCAGAACCACTTGGACGACTCTCCGAAATGACCTGCCGGGCATGTTGGAACCACCTCTCAGACGTGCCAGAAGCACGTGGCGGACAGTCTGGAATCACCTGTTGGGCATACGCAACCACCTCTGACACGTACCAGAACCACGTGCCGTGCACGCCGGAACCACCTACCGGACAGACTGGAATCAACTTTTGGGCATGCCGGAACCACCAGTCAGTTGTGCCAGAAACACGTGCCGGAGACGCCGGAAGCACCTGCCGAGCACGTCGCAACCACCTGCTCAACTCGCCTGAACCACCTGCCGGACACGCCAAAATCACCTGCCCGCTACAAGAGCACCACTTCGGGGACAAGCCGGAATCACGTGAGGGGCATGGGGCACAGCCTCTCAGACTGAACCTCGTGCCGGACACCCCAGAACCACCTGCCGGACAGACCGGAACCACCTGCTGGACACGCCGGAACCACCGGCTCGACCTGCCGGAACGACCGCTGGACATGCAAACTCACCTGCCGGCTATGCCGGAAACACTTGGCGAACACTCCGGAATCACCTGCCGGGCATGCCGGAACCACCTCTCAGATATGCCAGAACCACGTGCCAATGACCCCGGAAGCACCTGCTGAGCACGCCAGAACAACCTGCTCGACTCGCCAGAACCACTTGCCGGACACGCAAATATCACCTGCCGGCTACGCCACAACCAGTTGGGGAACACTTCGGAATCACCTGCCGGGCTTGCTGGAACCACCTGCCGGTCATGCCAAAATCACCTGCCAGCTACGCCAGTACCACTTGGCGGACACTGTGGAAACACCTGTAGGGCTGGCCGGAACCACATCTCAGACGTGCCAGAACCATGTGCATGAGATCCTGGAACCACACACCGAACAGACGGAAAACACCTGCCAGACCCGTCTGAACAACCTGCCGAGCACGCCGGAGCCACCTGCTCGACTCGCCGGAACCACCTACCTGACATGCCCAAATCACCAGCCGGGTATGCCAGAACCACTTGGCGGACACTCCGGAATCATCTGCCGGACATGCCGGAACCAGCTCTCACACACAGCAGAACCACGTGCCGGAGACGCCGGAAGCACCTGCCGAGCATGCCGGAGCCACCTGCTCGACTCGCCAGAAACACCTGCCGGACACGCCAAAATCACCTGCCAGTTACGCCAGAACCACCTGGCGGACACTCCGAAATCACCTGTCGCGCATGCCGGAACCACCTCTCAGACGTGCCGGAAGCACGTGCCGGACACACCGGAATCACCTACCGGACAGACCGGAACCACCTGCCGAGCACGCCGGGGCCACCTGTTCGACTCGCTGGAACCACCTGCCTGACAGGCCAATATAAACTGCTGGCTATGCCAGAACCACCTAGGGGATGGTCCGGAATCACCTGCCAGCCATGGCGGAACCACCTCTCAGACGTACCAGAACCACCTGCCGGAGAAGCTGGAAACACGTCCTGGACAGTCTGGAACCACCTGCCGGCCAAGCCTGAACCACCTGCCAAGCACAACGGAACAACCTGCCAGACACACCAAAATCACCTGCGTGTTATGCCAGAACCACTTGGAGGACTCTCTGGGATGACCTGCCGGGCATGCCGGAACCACCTCTCAGACGTGCCAGAACCATGTGGCGGACAGTCCGGAATCACCTGTTGGGCATGCGCAACCACATCTGAGACGTACCAGAACCACATGCCGTGCAGGCTGGAACCACCTACCGGACAGACCGGAATCACCTTTCGGGCATGCCGGAACCACCTGTCAGATGTGCCAGAAACACGTGCCGGAGACGCCGGAAGCACCTGCCGAGCATGCCGGAGCCACCTGCTCGACTCACCAGAAACACCTGCCGGACATGCCAAAATCACCTGCCGGGTACGCCAGAACCACCTGGCGGACACTCCGAAATCACCTGTCGCGCATGCCGGAACCACCTCTCAGACATGCCAGAACCCCGTGCCAATGACCCCTGAAGCACGAGCCGAGCACGCCGGAAACACCTGCTCGACTCGCCAGAACCACCTGCCGATCACGCAAAAATCACCTGCCGGCTACGCCACAACCAGTTGGTGAACACTTTGGAATCACCTGCCGGGCTTGCTGGAACCACCTGCCAGTCATGCCAAAATCACCTGCCAACTACGCCAGAACCGCTTGGCGGACACTGCGGAAACACCTGTCGGGCCGGCTGGAACCACATCTCAGACGTGCCAGAAACGTGTTCATGAGATGCTGGAACCACACCCCGAACAGACGGATACCACCTGCCAGAAATGCCTGAACCACCTGCTGAGCACGCCGGAAACACCTGCTCGACTCACCGGTACCACCTCCCTGATACGCCAAAATCACCTGCTGGGTATGCCAGAACCACTTGGCGGACACTCCGGAATCATCTGCCGGACATGCCGGAACCAGCTCTCAGACACACCAGAACCAAGTGCCGGAGACGCCGGAAGCACCTGCCGAGCATGCCGGAGCCACCTGCTCGACTCGCCAGAAACACCTGCCGGACACGCCAAAATCACCTGCAGGGTAGGCCAGAACCACCTGGCGGACACTAAGGAATCACTTGCCGCGCATGCCGGAACCACCTCTCAGACGTGCCGGAAGCACGGGCCAGACACGCCGGAAACACCTACCGGACAGACCGGAACCACCTGCCAAGAACGCCGGAGCCACCTGTTCGACCTGCTGGAACCACCTGCCGGACATGCCAATATAAACTGCTGGCTATGCCAGAACCACCTGGGGGACAGTCCGGGATCACCTGCCAGCCATGGCGGATCCACCTCTCAGACGTACCAGAACCACCTGCCGGAGAAGCTGGAAACACGTCCTGGACAGACTGGAACCACGTGACGGCCATGCCTGAACCACCTGCCGAGCACGGCGGAACCACCTGCCGGACACGCCAAAATCACCTGCGGGCTACGCCAGAACCACTTGGACGACTCTCCGAAATGACCTGCCGGGCATGCTGGAACCACCTCTCAGACGTGCCAGAAGCACGTGGCGGACAGTCTGGAATCACCTGTTGGGCATACGCAACCACCTCTGACACGTACCAGAACCACGTGCCGTGCACGCCGGAACCACCTACCGGACAGACTGGAATCAACTTTTGGGCATGCCGGAACCACCAGTCAGTTGTGCCAGAAACACGTGCCGGAGACGCCGGAAGCACCTGCCGAGCACGTCGCAACCACCTGCTCAACTCGCCTGAACCACCTGCCGGACACGCCAAAATCACCTGCCCGCTACAAGAGCACCACTTCGGGGACAAGCCGGAATCACGTGAGGGGCATGGGGCACAGCCTCTCAGACTGAACCTCGTGCCGGACACCACAGAACCACCTGCCGGACAGACCGGAACCACCTGCTGGACACGCCGGAACCACCGGCTCGACCTGCCGGAACGACCGCTGGACATGCAAACTCACCTGCCGGCTATGCCGGAAACACTTGGCGAACACTCCGGAATCACCTGCCGGGCATGCCGGAACCACCTCTCAGATATGCCAGAACCACGTGCCAATGACCCCGGAAGCACCTGCTGAGCACGCCAGAACAACCTGCTCGACTCGCCAGAACCACTTGCCGGACACGCAAATATCACCTGCCGGCTACGCCACAACCAGTTGGGGAACACTTCGGAATCACCTGCCGGGCTTGCTGGAACCACCTGCCGGTCATGCCAAAATCACCTGCCAGCTACGCCAGTACCACTTGGCGGACACTGTGGAAACACCTGTAGGGCTGGCCGGAACCACATCTCAGACGTGCCAGAACCATGTGCATGAGATGCTGGAACCACACCCCGAACAGACGGAAAACACCTGCCAGACCCGTCTGAACAACCTGCCGAGCACGCCGGAGCCACCTGCTCGACTCGCCGGAACCACCTACCTGACATGCCCAAATCACCAGCCGGGTATGCCAGAACCACTTGGCGGACACTCCGGAATCATCTGCCGGACATGCCGGAACCAGCTCTCACACACAGCAGAACCACGTGCCGGAGACGCCGGAAGCACCTGCCGAGCATGCCGGAGCCACCTGCTCGACTCGCCAGAAACACCTGCCGGACACGCCAAAATCACCTGCCAGTTACGCCAGAACCACCTGGCGGACACTCCGAAATCACCTGTCGCGCATGCCGGAACCACCTCTCAGACGTGCCCGAAGCACGTGCCGGACACACCGGAATCACCTACCGGACAGACCGGAACCACCTGCCGAGCACGCCGGGGCCACCTGTTCGACTCGCTGGAACCACCTGCCTGACAGGCCAATATAAACTGCTGGCTATGCCAGAACCACCTAGGGGATGGTCCGGAATCACCTGCCAGCCATGGCGGAACCACCTCTCAGACGTACCAGAACCACCTGCCGGAGAAGCTGGAAACACGTCCTGGACAGTCTGGAACCACCTGCCGGCCAAGCCTGAACCACCTGCCAAGCACAACGGAACAACCTGCCAGACACACCAAAATCACCTGCGTGTTATGCCAGAACCACTTGGAGGACTCTCTGGGATGACCTGCCGGGCATGCCGGAACCACCTCTCAGACGTGCCAGAACCATGTGGCGGACAGTCCGGAATCACCTGTTGGGCATGCGCAACCACATCTGAGACGTACCAGAACCACATGCCGTGCAGGCTGGAACCACCTACCGGACAGACCGGAATCACCTTTCGGGCATGCCGGAACCACCTGTCAGATGTGCCAGAAACACGTGCCGGAGACGCCGGAAGCACCTGCCGAGCATGCCGGAGCCACCTGCTCGACTCACCAGAAACACCTGCCGGACATGCCAAAATCACCTGCCGGGTACGCCAGAACCACCTGGCGGACACTCCGAAATCACCTGTCGCGCATGCCGGAACCACCTCTCAGACATGCCAGAACCCCGTGCCAATGACCCCTGAAGCACGAGCCGAGCACGCCGGAACCACCTGCTCGACTCGCCAGAACCACCTGCCGATCACGCAAAAATCACCTGCCGGCTACGCCACAACCAGTTGGTGAACACTTTGGAATCACCTGCCGGGCTTGCTGGAACCACCTGCCAGTCATGCCAAAATCACCTGCCAACTACGCCAGAACCGCTTGGCGGACACTGCGGAAACACCTGTCGGGCCGGCTGGAACCACATCTCAGACGTGCCAGAAACGTGTTCATGAGATGCTGGAACCACACCCCGAACAGACGGATACCACCTGCCAGAAATGCCTGAACCACCTGCTGAGCACGCCGGAAACACCTGCTCGACTCACCGGTACCACCTCCCTGATACGCCAAAATCACCTGCTGGGTATGCCAGAACCACTTGGCGGACACTCCGGAATCATCTGCCGGACATGCCGGAACCAGCTCTCAGACACACCAGAACCAAGTGCCGGAGACGCCGGAAGCACCTGCCGAGCATGCCGGAGCCACCTGCTCAACTCGCCAGAAACACCTGCCGGACACGCCAAAATCACCTGCAGGGTAGGCCAGAACCACCTGGCGGACACTAAGGAATCACCTGCCGCACATGCCGGAACCACCTCTCAGACGTGCCGGAAGCACGGGCCAGACACGCCGGAAACACCTACCGGACAGACCGGAACCACCTGCCAAGAACGCCGGAGCCACCTGTTCGACCTGCTGGAACCACCTGCCGGACATGCCAATATCAACTGCTGGCTATGCCAGAACCACCTGGGGGACAGTCCGGGATCACCTGCCAGCCATGGCGGAACCACCTCTCAGACGTACCAGAACCACCTGCCGGAGAAGCTGGAAACACGTCCTGGACAGACTGGAACCACGTGACGGCCATGCCTGAACCACCTGCCGAGCACGGCGGAACCACCTGCTCAACTCGCCTGAAGAACCTGCCGGACATGCCAAAATCACCTGCCGGGTACGCCAGAACCACCTGGCGGACACTCCGAAATCACCTGTCGCGCATGCCGGAACCACCTCTCAGACGTGCCGGAAGCACGGGCCGGACACGCCGGAATCACCTACCGGACAGACCGGAACCATCTGCCGAGCACGCCGGAGCCACCTGTTCGACTCGCTGGACCACCTGCCGGATAGGACAATATCAACTGCTGACTATGCCAGAACCACCTGGGGGACGGTCCGGAATCACCTGCCAGCCATGGCGGAACCACCTCTCAGACGTACCAGAACCACCTGCCGGAGAAGCTGGAAACACGTCCTGGACAGTCTGGAACCACCTGCCGGCCAAGCCTGAACCACCTGCCAAGCACAACGGAACAACCTGCAGACACGCCAAAATCACCTGCGTGTTATGCCAGAACCACCTGGAGGACTCTCTGGGATGACCTGCCGGGCATGCCGGAAACACCTCTCAGACGTGCCAGAACCATGTGGCGGACAGTCCGGAATCACCTGTTGGGCATGCGCAACCACCTCTGAGACGTTCCAGAACCACATGCCGTGCAGGCTGGAACCAGCTACCGGACAGACCGGAATCACCTTTCGGGCATGCCGGAACCACCTGTCAGATGTGCCAGAAACACGTGCCGGAGACGCCGGAAGCACCTGCCAAGCACGTTGGAACCACCTGCTCAACTCGCCTGAACCACCTGCCGGACATGCCAAAATCACCTGCCGACTATGCCAGAACCACTTGGCGAACACTCCGGAATCACTTGCCGGGCATGCAGGAACCACCTCACAGACATGCCAGAACCCCGTGCCAATGACCCCGGAAGCACCAGCCGAGCACGCCGGAACCACCTGCTCGACTCGCCAGAACCACCTGCCGATCACGCAAAAATCTCCTGCCGGCTACGCCACAACCAGTTGTTGAACACTTTGGAATCACCTGCCGGGCTTGCTGGAACCACCTGCCAGTCATGCCAAAATCACCTGCCAACTACGCCAGAACCGCTTGGCGGACACTGCGGAAACACCTGTCGGGCCGGCTGGAACCACATCTCAGACGTTCCAGAAACGATTTCATGAGATGCTGGAACCACACCCCGAACAGATGGATACCACCTGCCAGAACCGCCTGAACCACCTGCCGAGCACGCCGGAACCACCTGCTCGACTCACCGGTACCACCTCCCTGACACGCCAAAATCACCTGCTGGGTATGCCAGAACCACTTGGCGGACACTCCGGAATCATCTGCCGGACATGCCGGAACCAGCTCTCAGACACACCAGAACCAAGTGCTGGAGACGCCGGAAGCACCTGCCGAGCATGCCGGAGCCACCTGCTCGACTCGCCAGAAACACCTGCCGGACACGCCAAAATCACCTGCCGGGTGTGCCAGAACCACCTGGCGGACACTACGGAATCACCTGCCGCGCATGCCGGAAGCACGTGCCAGACACGCCGGAAACACCTACCGAACAGACCGGAACCACCTGCCGAGCACGCAGGAGCCACCTGTTCGACTCGCTGGAACCACCTGCCGGACAGGCCAATATCAACTGCTGGCTATGCCAGAACCACCTGGGGGACAGTCCGGGATCACCTGCCAGCCATGGCGGAACCACCTCTCAGACGTACCAGAACCACCTGCCGGAGAAGCTGGAAACACGTCCTGGACAGACTGGAACCACGTGACGGCCATGCCTGAACCACCTGCCGAGCATGGCGGAACCACCTGCCGGACACGCCAAAATCACCTGCGGGCTACGCCAGAACCACTTGGACGACTCTCCGAAATGACCTGCCGGGCAGGTTGGAACCACCTCTCAGACGTGCCAGAAGCACGTGGCGGACAGTCCGGAATCACCTGTTGGGCATACGCAACCACCTCTGACACGTACCAGAACCACGTGCCGTGCACGCCGGAACCACCTACCGGACAGACCGGAATCAACTTTTGGGCATGCCGGAACCACCAGTCAGATGTGCCAGAAACACGTGCCGGAGACGCCGGAAGCACCTGCCGAGCACGTCGCAACCACCTGCTCAACTCGCCTGAACCACCTGCCGGACACGCCAAAATCACCTGCCCGCTACACCAGCACCACTTCGGGGACAAGCCGGAATCACGTGAGGGGCATGCCGGCACAGCCTCTCAGACTGAACCTCGTGCCGGACACCACAGAACCACCTGCCGGACAGACCGGAACCACCTGCCGGACACGCCGGAACCACTGGCTCGACCCGCCGGAACGACCGCTGGACATGCAAACTCACCTGCCGGCTACGCCGGAAACACTTGGCGAACACTCCGGAATCACCTGCCGGGCATGCCGGAACCACCTCTCAGATATGCCAGAACCACGTGCCAATGACCCCGGAAGCACCTGCCGAGCACGCCGGAACCACATGCTCGACTCGCCAGAACCACCTGCCGGACACGCAAAAATCACCTGCCGGATACGCCACAACCAGTTGGGGAACACTTCGGAATCACCTGCCGGGCTTGCTGTAACCACCTGCCGGTCATGCCAAAATCACCTGCCAACTACGCCAGTACCACTTGGCGGACACTGTGGAAACACCTGTCGGGCCGGCCGGAACCACATCTGAGACGTGCCAGAACCATGTGCATGAGATGCTGGAACCACACCCCGAACAGACGGAAAACACCTGCCAGACCCGTCTGAACAACCTGCCGAGCACGCCGGAGCCACCTGCTCGACTCGCCGGAACCACCTACCTGACATGCCCAAATCACCAGCCGGGTATGCCAGAACCACTTGGCGGACACTCCGGAATCATCTGCCGGACATGCCGGAACCAGCTCTCAGACACAGCAGAACCACGTGCCGGAGACGCCGGAAGCACCTGCCGAGCATGCCGGAGCCACCTGCTCGACTCGCCAGAAACACCTGCCGGACACGCCAAAATCACCTGCCGGGTACGCCAGAACCACCTGGCGGACACTCCGAAATCACCTGTCGCGCATGCCGGAACCACCTCTCAGACGTGCCGGAAGCACGTGCCGGACACGCCGGAATCACCTACCGGACAGACCGGAACCACCTGCCGAGCACGCCGGAGCCACCTGTTCGACTCGCTGGAATCACTTGCCGGACATGCCAATATCAACTGCTGGCTATGCCAGAACCACCTGGGGGACAGTCCGGGATCACCTGCCAGCCATGGCTGAACCACCTCTCAGACGTACCAGAACCACCTGCCGGAGAAGCTGGAAACACGTCCTGGACAGACTGGAACCACGTGACGGCCATGCCTGAACCACCTGCCGAGCACGGCGGAACCACCTGCCGGACACGCCAAAATCACCTGCGGGCTACGCCAGAACCACTTGGACGACTCTCCGAAATGACCTGCCGGGCATGTTGGAACCACCTCTCAGACGTGCCAGAAGCACGTGGCGGACAGTCCGGAATCACCTGTTGGGCATACGCAACCACCTCTGACACGTACCAGAACCACGTGCCGTGCACGCCGGAACCACCTACCGGACAGACCGGAATCAACTTTTGGGCATGCCGGAACCACCAGTCAGATGTGCCAGAAACACGTGCCGGAGACGCCGGAAGCACCTGCCGAGCACGTCGCAACCACCTGCTCAACTCGCCTGAACCACCTGCCGGACACGCCAAAATCACCTGCCCGCTACACCAGCACCACTTCGGGGACAAGCCGGAATCACGTGAGGGGCATGCCGGCACAGCCTCTCAGACTGTACATCGTGCCGGACACCACAGAACCACCTGCCGGACAGACCGGAACCACCTGCCGGACACGCCGGAAACACCGGCTCGACCCGCTGGAAGGACCGTTGGACGTGCAAAATCACCTGCCGGCTACGCCGGAAACACTTGGCGAACACTCCGGAATCACCTGCCGGGCATGCCGGAACCACCTCTCAGATATGCCAGAACCAGGTGCCAATGACCCCGGAAGCACCTGCCGAGCACGCCGGAACCACCTGCTCGACTCGCCAGAACCACCTGCCGGACACGCCAAAATCACCTGCCGGCTACGCCACAACCAGTTGGGGAACACTTCGGAATCACCTGCCGGGCTTGCTGGAACCACCTGCCGGTCATGCCAAAATCACCTGCCAACTACGCCAGTACCACTTGGCGGACACTGTGGAAACACCTGTCGGGCCGGCCAGAACCACATCTCAGACATGCCAGAACCATGTGCATGAGATGCTGGAACCACACCCCGAACAGATGGAAAACACCTGCCAGTCCCGTCTGAACAACCTGCCGAGCACGCCGGAGCCACCTGCTCGACTCGCCGGAACCACCTACCTGACATGCCCAAATCACCAGCCGGGTATGCCAGAACCACTTGGCGGACACTCCGGAATCATCTGCCGGACATGCCGGAACCAGCTCTCAGACACAGCAGAACCACGTGCCGGAGACGCTGGAAGCACCTGCCGAGCATGCCGGAGCCACCTGCTCGACTCGCCAGAAACACCTGCCGGACACGCCAAAATCACCTGCCGGGTACGCCAGAACCACCTGTCGGACACTCCGAAATCACCTGTCGCGCATACCTGAACCACCTCTCAGACGTGCCCGAAGCACGTGCCGGACACGCCGGAATCACCTACCGGACAGACCGGAAGCACCTGCCAAGAACGCCGGAGCCACCTGTTAGACTCGCTGGAACCACCTGCCGGACAGGCCAATATCAACTGCTGGCTATGCCAGAACCACCTGGGGGACAGTCCGGGATCACCTGCCAGCCATGGCGGAACCACCTCTCAGACGTACCAGAACCACCTGCCGGAGAAGCTGGAAACACGTCCTGGACAGACTGGAACCACGTGACGGCCATGCCTGAACCACCTGCCGAGCACGGCGGAACCACCTGCCGGACACGCCAAAATCACCTGCGGGCTACGCCAGAACCACTTGGACGACTCTCCAAAATGACCTGCCGGGCAGGTTGGAACCACCTCTCAGATGTGCCAGAAGCACGTGGCGGACAGTCCGGAATCACCTGTTGGGCATACGCAACCACCTCTGACACGTACCAGAACCACGTGCCGTGCACGCTGGAACCACCTACCGGACAGTCCGGAGTCAACTTTTGGGCATGCCGGAACCACCAGTCAGATGTGCCAGAAACACGTGCCGGAGACGCCGGAAGCACCTGTCGAGCACGTCGCAACCACCTGCTCAACTCGCCTGAACCACCTGCCGGACACGCCAAAATCACCTGCCCGCTACACCAGCACCACTTCGGGGACAAGACGGAATCACGTGAGGGGCATGCCGGCACAGCCTCTCAGACTGAACCTCGTGCCGGACACCACAGAACCACCTGCCGGACAGACCGGAACCACCTGCCGGACACGCCGGAACCACCGGCTCGACCCGCCGGAACGACCGCTGGACATGCAAACTCACCTGCCGGCTACGCCGGAAACACTTGGCGAACACTCCGGAATCACCTGCCGGGCATGCCGGAACCACCTCTCAGATATGCAAGAACCACGTGCCAATGACCCCGGAAGCACCAGCCGAGCACTCCGGAAACACCTGCTCGACTCGCCAGAACCACCTGCCGGACACGCCAAAATCACCTGCCGGCTACGCCACAACCAGTTGGGGAACACTTCGGAATCACCTGCCGGGCTTGCTGTAACCACCTGCCGGTCATGCCAAAATCACCTGCCAACTACGCCAGTACCACTTGGCGGACACTGTGGAAACACCTGTCGGGCCGGCCGGAACCACATCTCAGACGTGCCAGAACCATGTGCATGAGATCCTGGAACCACACACCGAACAGACGGAAAACACCTGCCAGACCCGTCTGAACAACCTGCCGAGCACGCCGGAGCCACCTGCTCGACTCGCCGGAACCACCTACCTGACATGCCCAAATCACCAGCCGGGTATGCC